>NC_060164.1:2890268-2906183 GCF_021292245.1 Micropterus dolomieu | reverse complement strand
TTCTTCTTACCTACAAAGCTCTTAATGGTCAGGCACCATCTTATCTTAAAGAGCTCATAGTACCTTACTACCCCACCAGAGCACTGCGCTCCCAGAATGCAGGGTTACTTGTGGTTCCTAGAGTCTCCAAAAGTAGACTAGGAGCCAGAGCGTTCAGCTATCAAGCTCCTCTCCTGTGGAACCAGGTTCCAGTGTGGGTTCAGGAGGCAGACACCATCTCCACATTTAAGAGTAGGCTTAAGACTTTCCTCTTTGATAAAGCTTATAGTTAGGGCTGGCTCAGGTGAGTCCTGAACCATCCCTTAGTTATGCTGCTATAGGCCTAGACTGCCGGGGGATTTCCTATGATGCACTGAGCTCCTCTCTCCTCTACCTTCTCTCCCTCTGTATGCAACCTCATCCCATTATTGCATGTTACTAACTCAACTTCTCCCCTTTCCCATAGTCTTGTGCTTTCTCGTCCCTCTCCTCTCTCCTCCTATCACTTCCTGCAGGTTTTCTGGCTCTGGAGCTGTGGAGTTTGGATCTGTGGTTGCGAGTCACCTGCTGCCCCCGTGTTCCTGCTCGACACCCTCTGCTACAACAACTATTGTTACTAGTCCTATTGTTATTATTGTAATTATAATCATTAACATTACGATTATTATCATTAACACTATTGTAAATATCTGTACCATTATTCATCCAGTCTATAGCAACATCACCTTTACTGTCTGTACCTCTGTGTGTATATTGTGTAGGCTGCCCCTCCCTCTCTCTCTCTTTCTGTGAGCTTGAAGTGTGAGTATGAGTGAGTGTGGAGTGCAATGCATAGACTGTGCAGTGTCAGTAGCGTATTCTTTGTTTCTATCATTTCTATTTTTATACCTTATGGTTTTTCTTTTTTTAGAAGTTTATGGTTTCATTTTCTAAAGTTAGTAGCACCTAGGGTTTTTTTTTTTTGGTGGATTGCGTTTACCAGGGCATCTGTTTCCAGTGTTTGCTGGAAGCATGCCAGCCCCAGGTATGGAGAATTTTGAGTAGCTCAAGCGGCGTCATGCTGTAAAAATTGCATCGACTGCCAGTGTGGAGGAGTGTAGTTTGGTTGAAGGATGTCCTTATGTCAGCACCCCGCATGAATAATTCGATTGTTTTGTTTTTGAGAGTGGTTGATTTTGCAAATGAACTGATTGTAAGTGGAGCTGTGATTGATGGCGTTTTTACACCTGTTCTTCCTCTCTCTAAACACATGGTCTTTCCAGCAATTTGTGGACATGACATTAAATGATACAAAGAAGATTTGGATTTGACATTGTAAATGTGGACAACTTCCTAAATCAAAACATAGTAAAAACGGTGGGAGGTTTAATGAGAAGAGCAGTCTGCAGGAACTGGAGCACCTAATGCTGGGGATGAAGCACCCGGTACCTCCAGTACGGGGGGGGGGCAGTCGAGGCGGAGGGAGGCCAACTTAAGGAAGCAGCAGGTGCAGGGGTCTCAGGTTTACTGAAAGGGATGAAGGGGGCAAACCCGAAGGATAAACCTGTAAATGAAGAACGTAGTTCTTCCTCATCAGCTGGGGAAAATATTGTGGACAATGCTGAGCTGGAAAATAACTCGCAGTTTTGTAATGATTCTGTTGCTGGTGGCGTTCAGTTTCTGGCTTCACAGGATGACAATGAAACTTCTATGGAAACAGCGGAAAGTGTTTTCAAAGTACCTCATAAAAGAAACCTTCCGGTGTAAATGTTAAGAAGGGTGTTGCTCTGGATTAGCGCGGAACAGATAACAAGAGTGAGAGTGATTTCTCTTACCTGCACCTTACCGCTAAGTGGGTTTGTCAGGCGCAAGTATAGCGTAGACGAATTAAAATCGTATTTGAAAGAAAAAAAAACATGCTAGAAATGTCCATATTGATGGTTATTTCCCTTATGTGGATCAGTTCATTATGAAAACAAGATCTTTCATGAGGGAGAGCAGTTTTACTGATCAGGGGGTTTACCGTCTTAAAAAAATACTGACCAAGCTTAATGTTGTGTTGAATAGTGGAGAGGTTTAATGTTGAAGCAAGCATTCCCCATGTCTCATGATGATAGTGTAGTTACAAATCTCCAGAGAATGAAGCAAGCGAGCTGTTTTATTTGAAACAATTAGGCAGAATAGATTTGATGTACTCTTTGCTCAAGAAACACACATGGACTCTATTAGAGAGTCTATTTTGAGTCACAATACATCCACTAGTGGTGGAGTTGCAGTTTTTTTTCCCTGATCTTTTACTCCTATTTCCTATCAGGTTGAGGACATAGTAAAGGGTCGGCTTCTAAAGGTCAGAGCCCAGTTTGAAAATCGTTTTTTTGTGTTTATGCCCCAAATTTGCCAATTGACAGAATGTTTTTTTTGTTTTTTTAAATACCTTAAAGGATGCTGTATGTAATTGTCATTCTGGGGATATTTTGCTCCTGGGTGGAGACTTTAACTGCACTGAACATACAATAGACAGGCATCATGTAGAGCCACATATGCCTTCACGTAGATGCCTCATAGAGGTAATAAATTCAAATGAAATTGTTGACATCTGGAGCAATTTTCACAGTGCCCAGAGACAGTATACATGGACTCATTCTTAGAATAATATGCTGTCTTTGGCTAGACTTGACAGATTTTATGGTTTTAAACACCAACTTAGTCTTTTTAGGAGTTGCTCTATAATTCCAGATGGTTTTTCAGATCGTAGTTTGGTTTTTTGGTCTTTGTCTTTAAGGTCTGTTAAGTTAAAAAGTGCTTACTGGCATTTTAATACGAATTTCTTATCTGATCATTTTAGAGAGGACACTTTTGGAATGATTTTAGAACCAGAAAATCATCTTTTCAGTCACTACAACAATGGTGGGATTTTACTAAGGTACAAATAAAGCAATTGTGCCAGGACTATACGTTCAGTGTCACAAGAGATCTAACTCGTTCAATGAAAAAATTAGAGGAAGAAATAATTGAATTGCAAAATTTAGCAGAACAAACTGGCAATCAGACATACACTGAAAATTTTAAAGCTAAAATGAAGTTAATGACTGACCTGTTAGGTAATAAGGCACAGGGAGCTCTGGTCAGGTCCCACTTTCAAAGTGTGGAGCTGATGGATGCACCATCAAAATGGCCTACCTGTGGACTTTTACAAGTCTTTTTGGCTGGAAGTAGGTGCAGATGTGTTAACTGTTCTTAGTGACAGCCTCGCAGGGGGGCAGTTGCCTCTGAGCTGTCGAAGAGCAGTGCTCACTCTGATCCCCAAAAAAGGGGACTTGAACAATATAAGATCATGGACACCACCAAAGCATTTTTTTCTGACGCCAGCGTCTATTTTCTATTCATTGCAATGGGAGTGCCGCGTTTTTCCAAGCTGGTAAAAATGTCAGCAGTGTGACGAGGCTTTGAGCGTCTTTTTGAGCGTTTTCCGCGCTGAACGTTTTTTTTCCGGTTGCCGAGAGTTGAAAAATGTTCAACTTTGAAAAAACGCTTTGGTGGACATGGGCCCTTAGCCAACATACTGAGTGGAGTGTTTGGGCCTGGTAATCCACCCTGACCAAACCTACTGTGTGCCGGGTAGGCTTCTTCAGAATAATATTTCTTTCATCAGAGAGATCAGAGTCATTTGTTCAACATGGAATTTGGTCTGGTGTCTATTGATCAAGAAAAAGCTTTTGACAGAGTTGAACACAATTATTTGTGGAGTACTCTTGCAGCTTTTGGCTTTTGTCCCAATTTTATTAACAAAATTAGAGTTCTTTATTGTGACATAGAAAGTATACTTAAGGGTAATGGTGACTTGTTCCTTTCAAAGTCCATAGAGGGGTCAGACAGGGATGTGCGTTGTCTGCCATGTTGTACACTTAGGCAATTGAGTCCCTTTTGGTAAAACTGAGACAGAAATTAATTGGGGTGAAAATTCCAGAGTGTGAAAATGTATTTCATTTGTCAGCCTATGCTGATGATGTTGCTGTGCTGGTTAGTGAGCAGAGGGATATAAATATTATGTAAAAAATGTTGATGATTTTAAAATAATTTCCTTTAAAGTCGAAAGTACACTGGTTAAAAAGTGTCGCGGTGGCAGCCCGGCTGTTGGTGGGTGTCCTGTTTCTCCTTTCCCTCACATTCTGGTTTCTCCTGTGCCCTCTCTCTCTCTGTGTGTGTGCTCTCTCCCTCCCTGCTCCAGAGCCCGGCTGGCTACCCACACCTGCACCTCGTTAACCTCCATCCCCAGCTGCCGCACCTGCCAGCCATCAGCCTCATCACAACCAGTATATCTACCCCGGCTTTCCACTCCATCCTCGCTCGATTGTCGCAGCTGGTGTCGCTGCTTTGTTCTGGCTCTTTCTAAAATTCCCTCTTGCTTCACGTCCCCATTGCCTACTAACCCTGTCTCTCTGTTTCCCCCTGCCAGGTTCACTCACCTCTGCCTCCCAACTCGGCCAGCCGGGCTCGCTCGCCTGCCTCCTCCTCTCGCCGCCTCCACGACGCCCTCCGGCTTCTCCTCCCGCACCCCGCCTGGACCCCAGTCTCCGCGCCCTCTCCTATCCGTCTGCCAGCCTCCCTCAAGCCTCCAGCCTAAGTGCCCTCCGTTCCTCCAGCTTCTCGGTTCCCCGTGTCCTCGTCAGCCTCTCCCCCTCCTTCCGCCCGCCCTCGCCTCGAACCCCCTTCTCCTCAATAAACCTCTTTTTCTAACCCTCAGCGTTGCATTTGGGTCCGTTCTGTCTCCCATCGTTACAAAAAAGTGTAGCTATGCTGATTGGGAAATGGTCAAGTGGAGAGCCAAATTTTCCAGTTGGTTTAAATTGGATCAGGAGTGGTTTTAAATATCTTGGAGTTTTTGGGGGAATGAAACATACATCCAGAAGAATTTTGAAGGGGTTGTTGAAATATTAAAGGGCCGGCTTGAAAAATGGAAATTCTTATAATTCTTATTATCAACAATTTGGTGGCATCCTCCCTCTGGCATTGGCTGGCTTGTGTGGATCCTCCAGTACAACTGCTGTCAAAGATACAGTCAATTCTTTCTGGGATAATCTACACTGGGTTCCACAGAGTGCTTTGTATCTACCTAAAGAAGACAGTGGGCATAGACTGGTGCATTTACAAAGCAGAACAGTTGTTTGTGCAACGTCTTCTCATAGGATCAGTGGATTCTAATTGGAAATCTGTGGCTTGTGCCATTTTACAGACTTTTGATGGACTGGGACTGGACAGAACTTTGTTTTGGATGGATTCAAAGCAGATGAATCTCAGTAAAATCCCTGTGTTTTATTGTAATCTTTTTAAAGTTTGATCGCTTGCACCGAAAAAGATGTGCTTGGTCACTGTACTGGTTAAGGAGCCTTTAATTTATGGTTCAGCTATGGACATCATCTGTAAAGACACTTTTCCTAATCTAATGTTGTAATCTAGTGTTTTGATAACTTGGTATTAGTAGGGCCAAATCGGGCAAATGGCAAAGCTTTATATAAACTCTGTGTAAAGTCTTTAAACAAAAAGTCTCTGGTCAGGAGGGTAGATACACCCCGGCGTTCTGTTTTGCATATGGGGGAAGACCACAAGACCACAGTGGCGAGCACTATACAAGTCATTGTTAATAAAAAAAAAAACTGGGGATTTACAATAGAGAATTCTGCATGGAGCAATTGCAGTTAATGCTTTTGTTTCTGTGTTGAATCCTGTTGTGGGTCAAGGGTGCCCTTTTTGTTCATTGAGGGGGACTGTGTTTCATGCCTTCATGCAGTGTGAGAGGCTAAAGCCTCTATTTGTTGTTTTACAGTCACTTCTTGTTTGTATTAATGAAAACTTTTCAATGAAGACTTTTATTTTGTTATAAATATGTGAGGAAGCTGCGTTTCAACTGATAAACTCCTACTTGGACAAACAAAGATCGCAATTTATGCTAGTCGTAACAATAAAATTGAGCAATTGTCTAGTGATGACTGAGTAATGTTTTTTTCAATTCTTGTGAGGTCTCGAATGTTATTTGATTTTCATTTTTATAAAGTAATGAAAGATCTTGAATCTTTTAAGCTAATATGGTGTTATAATAGCATGTTGGGTGTGGTTGCTGATGAGAAACTGCAGTTTGCACACTTTTTGGAGAATGTTTGATCCCGCTGCTATAGCATTTTAAATTGGTGTTATTTACTTATATATAAGATGATGTTGTATATGGTGACAAATTGTGTAGTGTTGTATGTTTTTTAAGATGATTAATGATTTTTTGAAAATTCAATTCTCTCTCTCTCTCCTTCACCCCCAAGGCAGATGGCAGCCCACCCTGAACCATGGTTCTGCTCAAGGTTTCTGCCTCTTAAAAGGAAGTTTTTCCTTGCCTCTGTTGCCTAGTGCTGCTCTTGGTGGGAACGTCTCGGGTTACGTATGTAACCCTTGTTCCCCGAGAAGGGGAACGAGACACTGTCGTCGGTGACGACACTATGGGAACGCCTCTGGGCGTGGCAGGGCTGAAATCATGAATGAAACTACTCCAATCCTATTGGCGTTGCTAGAACGGTAGCGTGTGACGGCGTAACTGGAGGCGTATATAAGCACACCGGCATACCGGACACATTAGCTCTTTGCTATGAAGCAAGGCACTCCAGGCGGGGCGAGGTGTGGCAGACCGACGCAGTGTCTCGTTCCCCTTCTCGTTCTCCCCTTCGAGGGAACTCGAGACGCAAACAAGTCCACGTCTATGGGGCCGACCTTTCGCATAATAACTCCACCACCTGGGGGTGGGGGTAGGCCATCACCACCGTGTTGTCGGTCCTGACAAGGACGTGGCAACCGCGGAGAGCGGGCAGAAAACTCCTCAGAGCTCTGAAAACCACCAACATTTCCAGGCAATTTATGTGCCAAGAGAAATGATGCTCCTGCCAGGAGCCTCTCGCAAAGCGGCTGTCCATGACCGTGCCCCACCCCGCGAGTGAGGCGTCTGTCGAAATAATTGTCTGGCGACATGACGCTCCCAATACAGGACCCTGGGACAGGAACCAAGGCTTCCTCCATACTGACAGGGAACCTGCTCGTAACCCGTATCAGACGGAACGGGGAGAATCCCTTGGATTTTAACCACCACTGCAGGGCTCTCATGTGCAGCAGGCCAGATGGGATTACGCTGGACGCTGCCGCCATGAGACCCAACACCCTCTGAAAGTGTTTCACACGCTCTTCTTTGCGTTGAGCCGCAGCCCCAAATGCTGAAGGTGGGCGAGGACGACATCTCGATGCCGAACCGCTAACTCCCGAGACTGAGCCAAGATGAGCCAGTCGTCGATGTAGTTTAGAGCTCTCCAGCTGCATCCATGCATTTGGGGAACGTGCGAGGAGAGAGTGCTAGGCCGAACGGAAGAACCCGATACTGGTACGCCGCGCCCGCGAAGGTCGAACCTCTGGAACTTCCTGTGAGAGGGACGGATGGAGATGTGGAAATATGCGTCTTGTAGATTTATCGTGACAAACCAATCCTCAGATTGGATGTGACTGATGATGGCGGGGATTGGTTCAGGGACCGCAGATCTAAAATCGGACGCAATCCTCCATCCTTCTTGGGAACTATGAAGTACCGGCTGTAGAACCCGGACTCCCTGACTGGTGGGGAAATGAGTTGTATGGTCCCTTTCTCCAACAGAGAGCGAACTTCTTGAGTGCACCGCAGTCCAGACCACCCCGTTGAATCTGGGGGGGCGGACCCGGAACTGGCCGGTGTTATGCGTAGGTCTCCGGCGGCGCCCTGAAGCGGAGGTCCTCCAGGGAAAACCTGCTGATAACCCGCGGTGTGTGAGCCTGAACGCTTTCCAGCTGCAACCCCTCAAGGCGGGCAGACTGGTGAGAGCTCTCTGGAGGTTAGCGTGTCCCGAGCGCCAAGACGGTGGGAAAAACAGCGCCTGTTGACGACAGCATCCACTGCCTCACCAAACAGGCCAGTAGCCCCTTGGGGCTGGTGGCCGGTGTTATGCGTAGGTCTCCGGTGGCACCCTGAAGTGGAGGACCGCCAGGGAAAACTCACCGGCGACCCACGGTGTGTGAGCCCGATCGTTTTCCAGCTGCAACCCCTCGAGGCGGGCAGACTGGTGAGAGCTCGCTGGCGGTTAGCGTGTCCCGAGTGCCAAGACGGCGGGAAAACAGCGCCTGTTGTCTGCCACCACAAGGGAGGGGACCTCGGTCAGCCTCTCGGGGGGCTGTGGGCGAGAGTGCCGCCTCATGTCCCGGTTTTGTTGAGGGGGACTACGGGAATCAACGCTTCGCTACTGGCTCCGGCGGTAGGAGCTAGACGAGGGCTGAGCTCATCTCTCTTCAGCCATCGCCGTTCTGGACCCAGACCGGCAGGGGAGATATTGCTCAAACACCTCTCCCTGTGTTTCAGCGTGCTGAAACCTGCTGATGACAGCATCCACCGCCTCACCAAACAGGCCAGTAGGAGAGAGGGGCACATCCAGGAGAAAAGCCTTCTCCTTCCCCTGGATGCCCGAGAGGTTGAGCCACAGATGGCGCTCCGTAGCCACCAATGTTGCCATGGAGCAGCCAATGCTTGGTAACACGGAGCATTTAAGTCCGCAGCTCTACGGAGCTCAGTCAGGTCCTCCTCAGAGGGACCTCCCCCTAGGTCATAGTCTTGAGAAGATCGGCCTGGTACGCCTGCAAGATGGCCATAGTGTGTAGGCTTGCACCAGCTCGACCCGCTGCCATGTAGAGAGCGCATCCGGCCGTCTTCAGAAAAAAGAGCCGCACGGGACCTCAGCACCCTCAGGGGCAGGGCCTCGCAATGGCTGCAAGCAGCCCCCTCGAGAGCTGCCTGGGCATGCGGCATCCCCAGACAGGAAACACACAGGGCATGACTGTCCCCAGCCGTGATGTAGCGCGGGCATGGAAAGACACACTGCCTGAACTGCTCACCAGCCATCGCCTCTGCTTCTCCTTCCAGGTAACTAGATCCTCTTGTGGTAGTCTCAAACATGCCAGAGTGCCTGCTGAATAGAAAAAAGCTAATGTGTCCGGTGTGCCAGCATGCTTATATACGCCTCCAGTTACGCTGTCACACGCTACCGTTCTAGCAACACCAATAGGATTGGAGTACTTTCATTCATGATTTCAGCCCTGCCACGCCCAGAGGCGTTCCCATAGTGTCATCACCGACGCAGTTCGAGTTCCCTCGAAGGGGAACTGTTGGGTTTCTGTAAATATCATCAAAGAGTATGGTCTAGACCTGCTCTTTTATGAAAAGCGCTCGGAGATAACTGTTGTTGTGATTTGGCACTGTATAAATAAAATTGGCCCTGCGATGGACTGGCGACCTGTCCAGGGTGTACCCAGCCTTTTGCCCGGTGTTAGCTGGGATTGGCTCCAGCCCTCTTGTGACCCTATACACAGGATAAGCGGTTGACGATGGATTGATGGTATGTGTGTGTGTGTGTGTGTGTGTGTGTGTGTAATGATTATAATATAATTATAATATCATCAAAAAGTTGATTTATTTCAGTAATTCCATTCAAAAAGTGAAACTTGGATATTATATTCATTCATTATACACGGACTGATATATTTCAAATGTTTATTTCATTTAATTGTGATGATTAAAACTAATGAAAATCCCAAATTCAGTATCTCAGAAAATTAGAATATTACTTAAGACCAATACAAAAAAAGGATATATAGAAATGTTGGCCAACTGAAAAGTATGAACATGAAAAGTATGAGCATGTACAGCACTCAATACTTAGTTGGGGCTCCTTTTGCCTGAATTACTGCAGCAATGCGGCGTGGCATGGAGTCCATCAGTCTGTGGCACTGCTCAGGTGTTATGAGAGCCCAGGTTGCTCTGATAGTGGCCTTCAGCTCTTCTGCATTGTTGGTCTGGCGTATCGCATCTTCCTCTTCACAATACCCCATAGATTTTCTATAGGGTTAAGGTCAGGCCAGTTGGCCAATTAAGAACAGGGATACCATGGTCCTTAAACCAGGTACTGGTAGCTTTGGTACTGTGTGCAGGTGCCAGGTCCTGTTGGAAAATGAAATCTACATCTCCATAAAGTTGGTCACCAGCAGGAAGCATGAAGTGCTCTAAAACTTCCTGGTAGACGGCTGCGTTGACCTTGGACCTCAGAAAACACAGTGGACCAACACCAGCTGATGACATGGCACCCCAAACCATCACTGACTGTGGAAACTTTACACTCTTCCTCCAAACTCTGGGACCTTGATTTCCAAAGGAAATGCAAAATTTACTTTCAACTTTGGACCACTCAGCAGCAGTCCAGTCCTTTTGTCTTTAGCCCAGGCGAGACGCTTCTGATGCTGTGTCTTGTTCAGGAGTGGCTTGACACAAGGAATGCGACAGCTGAAACCCATGTCTTGCATATGTCTGTGCGTGGTGGTTCTTGAAGCACTGACTCCAGCTGCAGTCCACTCTTTGTGAATCTCCCCCACATTTTTGAATGGGTTTTGTTTCACAATCCTCTCCAGGGTGCGGTTATCCCTATTGCTTGTACACTTTTTTCCTACCACATCTTTTCCTTCCCTTCACCTCTCTATTAATGTGCTTGGACACAGAGCTCTGTGAACAGCCAGCCTCTTTAGCAATGACCTTTTGTGTCTTGCCCTCCTTGTCAAGGTGTCAATGGTCGTCTTTTGGACAGCTGTCAAGTCAGGAGTCTTCCCCATGATTGTGTAGCCTACAGGGCTAGACTGAGTGTGTGGCACCAGGTGTCTTCAAAATTGAACCTTTTCACAATATTTTAATTTTCTGAGATACTGATTTTGGAGTTTTCATTAGTTGTCAGTTATAATCATCAAAATTAAAAAGGAATGAACACTTGAAATATATCAGTCTGTGTGGAATGAATGTATACATTATACAAGTTTCACTTTTTGAATGGAATTACTGAAATAAATCAACTTTTTGATGATATTCTAATTATATGACCAGCACCTGTGTATATATATATACACTGCTCAAAAAAATAAAGGGAACACTAAAATAACACATCCTAGATCTGAATGAATGAAATAATGTCATTAAATACTCCTTTCTTTACATAGTTGAATGTGCTGACAATGGAAATCAAATTTATCAACCCATGGAGATCTGGATTTGGAGTCCACACTACAGGCCGATCCAACTTTGATGTAATGTCCTTAAAACAAGTCAAAATGAGGCTCAGTAGTGTGTGTGGCCTCCACGTGCCTGAATGACCTCCCTACAACGCCTGGGCATGCTCCTGATGAGGTGGCAGGTGGTCTCCTGAGGGATCTCCTCCCAGACCTGGACTAAAGCATCCACCAACTCCTGGATAGTCTGTGGTGCAACGTGGCATTGGTGGATGGAGCGAGACATGATGTCCCAGATGTGCTCAATTGGATTCAGGTCTGGGGAACGGGTGGGCCATTTCATAGCAATGGCTTCAATGCCTTTCTCTTGCAGGAACTGCTGACACACTCCAGCCACATGAGGTTTAGCATTGTCTTGCATTAGGAGGAACCCAGGGCCAACCGCACCAGCATATGGTCTCCCAAGGGGTCTGAGGATTCCATCTCAGTACCTAATGGCAGTCAGGCTACCTCTGGCGAGCACATGGAGGGCTGTGCGGCCCCCCAAACAAAGGCCACCCCACACCATTACTGACCCACCGCCAAACCGGTCATGCTGGAGGATGTTGCAGGCATCCAGACACGTCTGTCACATGTGCTCAGTGTGAATCTGCTTTCATCTGTGAAGAACACAGGGCGCCAGTGGCGAATTTGCCAATCTTGGTGTTCTCTGGCAAATGCCAAACGTCCTGCACGGCGTTGGGCTGGAAGCACAACCCCCACCTGTGGACGTCGGGCCCTCATACCACCCTCATGTAGTCTGTTTCTGACCGTTTGAGCAGACACATGCACATTTGTGGCCTGCTGGAGGTCATTTTGCAGGGCTCTGGCAGCACTTCTCCTGCTCCTCCTTGCACAAAGGCGGAGGTAGCGGTCCTGCTGCTGGGTTGTTGCCCTCCTACGGCCTCCTCCACGTCTCCTGATGTACTGTCCTGTCTCCAGGTAGCGCCTCCATGCTCTGGACACTATGCTGACAGACACAGCAAACCTTCTTGCCACAGCTCGCATTGATGTGCCATCCTGGATGAGCTGCACTACCTGAGCAACTTGTGTGGGTTGTAGACTCCGTCTCCTGCTACCACTAGAGTGAAAGCACCGCCAGCATTCAAAAGTGACCAAAACATCAGCCAGGAAGCATAGGAACTGAGAAGTGGTCTGTGGTCACCACCTGCAGAACCACTCCTTTATTGGGGGTGTCTTGCTAATTGCCTATAATTTCCACCTGTTGTCTATTCCATTTGCACAACAGCATGTGAAATTGATTGTCAATCAGTGTTGCTTGCAGTGTGATTGACTTGGAGTTACATTGTGTTGTTTAAGTGTTCCCTTTATTTTTTTGAGCAGTGTAGATTATACATATAGCTAGATCTATTTCTTTGATAGATGGATAGATCGGAGCAGAAGTTCTGGCACAGGCAATGACTTGAGAGAGGGAGAATCAGATGCGGGAGAGATAACGGCGTGTGTGTGTGTGTGTGTGAGAGAGAGAGAGAGAAAGTGCTCTCTTTCTTCATTCTCATGGTGTAGGTTACCAAAACGTTGTTAAGGTTAGATTGGTAGGCTAGCAGACCCAAGTGCAGGACGAAGAAAGGGACGAAACTGGAGATAGATGAATATATATTGCAGGGTTGAAGGGACGGGATATTGAGCCGGGGAAGAGCGAAGCAGTGTGGAAGGCTAGATGCCTGCAGAACCAGGTTGGTGGCTGCTGTGCAGAGCAGGGGGGGTCCGTAGCAGAATGAGAGTGTGAGAGGCTGAGCCGAACAGGTCCAGAGCAGAATCCAGGTAGTATAGCTGGGAGGGGGCCCAGGGAGACACAGGATAAACGCTTTCCTGTAGCGTTACTAAAACAATACATGCTTACTTTGCTTTTAACTTCGATTAACATTAAAATGTAGGCTATTTAACTTTTCTGTCTGCAATGAAATAAAAAATTTGTAAAATTATTAAACCCATAACTGCCAAAATGCCAAAATCACTGAATTTAAAGTGCTCCCACACAGCTGAAGTTTTCAGTAGTTTGTTTTCCCTTCAAAGTGAACTGAAGCGTGATGTTCACTGCTGTAAAAGGGATGTCAGATGTGCGAAACAAAACAAATAATGAAATCACAAAATTAAAAATAGAATACCAACAGAAAAATATTCAGATATTCAGGTCTGTACAACAAAGGACACCCTCTGTCCTTAGAGCCTCGATTCAGATAAACAAATTTTTAGGCAGTAAATAGATCTCTTTACAGAGTAGACAGATGGACCATATTGAGTGCGAATGTTTACGAAGTAATTATGAAGTGGAATTAGTGAAGATTAAGAGATAAGTCTCTGTCAGACAAATCTGGGAACCCATTGTCTGTCGCCTGACGATTTAAATGCAGATACATTTTGAGATAAATAAAAAAAACCTTGATTTTTATAGCATCACCAGAGAGTGTCATTATATGTATCTGACTACTGGGTGAAATGTTCAACCCACCTGCAACATTTTTTGTTTTCAAGATTTAAAGTTTAAGCTGCATAATCTTTTTAGCAGAGAAAAATAAGAAGAAAGTGTCACGGGATCCAAAAATAGAGATCTTACACCCACTATGATCTGAACACCCACATTGTGAGCAAGTCTGCTTCGATTACCTGGGGAGTTGAACCCTGGAGCTTCAGATGTCCAGAGTAGGTAACTTACTGACACACTCCTTTTCACAAGTTGAGGTAGTGACGTCACATGTGCCAGACCAGGTAGTTTTTTTCTGTTTAAACTTAAAACGCCTACAAGATGTTAGTGAGAAAATTCTGAACAAAATCACACATCATTCTGTGTGTGTGTTAATTATTTTGGTGGCCAAAACTGAGAAAAAAAGAAAATTTGTGCATACTGTACAAGTTACAGCAAGATACTAAATATCACTGCAGACTCACCATTTGACCATTTTTCATTTAGTCTATAGAAACATCACCTTTACTGTCTGTACCTCTGTGTGTATATTGTGTAGGCTGCCTCCCTCCCCTCTCTCTCTCTCTCTCTCTCTCTCTCTCTCTCTCTCTCTCTCTCTCTCTCTCTCTCTCCTTCACCCCCAACCGGTCGAGGCAGATGGCCGCCCACCCTAAGTCTTAAAAGGAAGTTTTTCCTTGCCTCTGTCTCCTAGTGCTGCTCTTGGTGGGAACTGTTGGGCGTCTGTAAATAGCATCAAAGAGTACGGTCTAGACCTGCTCTTTTATGAAAAGCGCTGTGAGATAACTGTTGTTGTTATTTGGCGCTGTATAAATAAAATTGAATTGAATTGAACTGACCGATCTGAAAACCCTTTGAAACACTTTCTATCATCCATCTCGACTCTGTCGAGTTTGGTAGCGTTTGAAGAAAGACTTGTGGAGATATAGATGTAAATTGAATTAGCATGACTTCTGAGTCGACCATAGGTTGCAGTGAGGCAACCGTTAGTCACAAATCAGTGGATGTGCTCTCTAGGACATACAGATGATTTTCTTTTTTGAAGATTAACGAGAAAAGTCTAGAAATTTACATTTTTGGTAATTAACCACGCCCACTTTGCGCAATCATTAATCAAATGAGTAGTGACCTGAGATCGTACAAACCAAATTTTGTACGAATCCATCCAGCGAATTACGAGGTATAAACTTTTTGCAAGTGTAGCTCCCCACCTAGAGGAAGAATATCCCAGGACTGCTCAGAGAAGCTCGGGCCGAGCATCTGAGCAGACACGTCAAGTTTGGTTACAATAGCTTAAGCCAATTTTGATTTACGGGCATTTATGTAAAATTTTATGTAAATACAAAAAAGTAAAAGTTTATGAAAAAAAACAGATTGACTTATCAAAATTATTTTAAGAACTTTTGATCAGCGACATCCGTAGATGAGTTTCAGGTCGATTGGCAAGACCATCTGGGAAGAGTTCCCAAAAATAGATTTTAGAGAAAAGTGATAAAAAGTCACCAGACCACTGGAGCAAAGATGCATGAGAATCCAGAGATGAAAATAATGAAAGACGTTGACTCTAAACAAAGCTGTTTTCGAGATAATTGCAAAAATGTAAAGTTGATTGTTGTAGCACCACCATGAGGTTTTTTGCCTGAGTAGTTGGTGGAATTTGTAACCTACGTGCCAATTTTGATGAGTTTTCGTCCAGCAGTTTTTGCTGCCAAAACAGAAAAAGATGAAAGAAAGAAAGAAGAAGAATCAGAACAAAAACAAAAGCCAATTCATCATCAGACAATAGCCCATGGGTTCACAGATTGCATTTGGGCTGATGCGTTCCACCTCTTTTGCTCTTCACACAACCCACCGAGATGGTGGGGTTGTCTGACAGGAAGGATAGGCAGAGTTGCGTATCGTCTGCATAGCAGTGGTAAGAGAAGCTACTATAAATGGACTACAAGTGGAAACTAGAATACTTCCAATAGCTGATGGACTGATGGTGTGTGATGTGATGTCTGTCCATGTGTTTGATCAGATCCAACAGGTCTTCTCATCAAAGTGGTCGTCCTGCCGCTGACTCTGCTGTTGGTGATCGCTGCCCTTTGTTTCTACCGTAAGGTACTGACACACGTCTGTTGTTTAGAGGCCTGAGATGAAGCACTCGCTCTGTGTTTACTGACCTGAAGAAGAGGAGGAGTGATGCACTAACTCACATGTGTGTGCTGTCATGTCTCTCCAGGCCAGCAGGGGGCAGAAGCCGGGCAGGCAGGAGGACATCGAGCTGGATTATTATAACCTGGGTGTTTCTGCAGCTGAAGGAGGGCCGACTGAAGAGGAAGGAGCTCAGGGAGCAGAGTAGGACCTCCAAGGAGCTCATCTCAGCTGCCTCACAACCC
>NC_060164.1:2888780-2890248 GCF_021292245.1 Micropterus dolomieu | reverse complement strand
AGTATTTAAAAGGTGCTAATACAGGTGTCATTGCTGTGGATTAAGTAGGCCTACATAATCAGCCCTTCTCGAGGACCCCCTTTCAGCTGGAGGCTTTAGGCAGTTGAACTTCTTCTCTGGTTGCGACGGCTCTGCTTGTTTCTCCAGATTCTGCGTTCAGATATGTGTTGATAGAGATTCCTGACGGACTGAAGTGGTTTTGGGAGATTTCAGGTCTCTACAGTTTGTGTTTAATGGGAGCTGATGTCTGTCCATGTGTTTGATCAGATCCAACAGGTCTTCTCATCAAAGTGGTCGTCCTGCCGCTGACTCTGCTGTTGGTGATCGCTGCCCTTTGTTTCTACCGTAAGGTACTGACACACGTCTGTTGTTTAGAGGCCTGAGATGAAGCACTCGCTCTGTGTTTACTGACCTGAAGAAGAGGAGGAGTGATGCACTAACTCACATGTGTGTGCTGTCATGTCTCTCCAGGCCAGCAGGGGGCAGAAGCCGGGCAGGCAGGAGGACATCGAGCTGGATTATTATAACCCGGGTGTTTCTGCAGCTGAAGAGGAAGGAGCTCAGGGAGCAGAGTAGGACCTCCAAGGAGCTCATCTCAGCTGCCTCACAACCCACCATCAGCTCAGTCCAGGATTTTACTCTTTTCTAGTGATGGATAAGCCTCTGGTTCTGGTTCTTGGGGGGCCTTCACAGACACAGTTTGACTGCCTGACACATTTACAAGCCATATAGTAACATGATTTGCCTTTGCTTTCAGAGTGATAATGGTTAACTGCTGAGCTCATATTACAAAAGTAGAACATTTGAAGAAAGATGTTTAATTTGAGATACTGTCTTTATTTCTTTAATAAGTCCTGTATCTCTGCATCTCTTGTGCCGGACCTCATCTTTGCCTCTAGAAACCTTTGTCTGGGTACGGACAGAGATGTCTCAAGTCTCAAAATAACGCTAGTTTCCAGTACAGAGGAAGCTAAGGTCCACTCTTTTGCTGTAAATTAAACCAAAAGCTAAAGCGTCCCTGACGACGCATTTGTGTATCTAGCGCACATGAGGGGAGGTGTGAAAAAAGGTGCGATGCAGAGGGGAAGGTCAAGAGTTTTACTTTTTACGCTTCTATCATTTTTAGTCAACGTTAAGACTTGTCTTCTGTAAGGACGTCTCATGTATGCATTCCCTGATGACGTCAAGATAATCATTTTAATCAGGAAAGAAGGCACTATTTGCCTAAACGTCAGCAGCCACTGTGAAAATGAAAGCAACATCATTTTGAGATTAAAGAACAGAAGGAAGGTTTTTCTTTCAAAAAGATGGTGACAACCCATGATTGATGTCTTTTCTGCTTCTTGTGTGTGATTTTCATTTGTGTGATGCATTTAAGATGTAGAAGAGAAGAAATGCTCATTTAGTCTTGTTTTTAAACTGAGACCTGCTGTATCTGCTCTGGATGCTTTGGAAATGAGAAGATTAC
>NC_060164.1:2885541-2888760 GCF_021292245.1 Micropterus dolomieu | reverse complement strand
CTCACATGTGTGTGCTGTCATGTCTCTCCAGGCCAGCAGGGGGCAGAAGCCGGGCAGGCAGGAGGACATCGAGCTGGATTATTATAACCCGGGTGTTTGTGCAGCTGAAGGAGGGCCGACTGAAGAGGAAGGAGCTCAGGGAGCAGAGTAGGACCTCCAAGGAGCTCATCTCAGCTGCCTCACAACCCACCATCAGCTCAGTCCAGGATTTTACTCTTTTCTAGTGATGGATAAGCCTCTGGTTCTGGTTCTTGGGGGGCCTTCACAGACACAGTTTGACTGCCTGACACATTTACAAGCCATATAGTAACATGATTTGCCTTTGCTTTCAGAGTGATAATGGTCAACTGCTGAGCTCATATTACAAAAGTAGAACATTTGAAGAAAGATGTTTAATTTGGTGTGGTGTTGTCACATAGAGAAGATGCTTGACTTTGGTGTGGGAGACCGGGGTTCGATTCCCACTGTGAGACATCCACCATTGTGTCCCTGAGCAAGACACTTAACCCCTCGTTGCTCTGACATGTATAGCAATTGTAAGTCGCTTTGGATAAAAGCGTCAGCTAAATGAATAATTTGAAATACTGTCTTTATTTCTTTAATAAGTCCTGTATCTCTGCATCTCTTGTGCCGGACCTCATCTTTGCCTCTAGAAACCTTTGTCTGGGTACGGACAGACATGCTCAACAAACCTGTACGCAAAATGCTAAAAAGGACCTCAGTCCAGAGATGTTCTGACCCACATCTGCTGACGACTGCTCACAGTTTGTAGGACAAAACTCAAAATGGTGGAAACTCGATGCAGACGCCTGTGGGTGTGGCTTATATGGATGGATTCACCTGAACTTTGTCTGAGACGCGCCGACGCCGACCACATCCACCTGGGGACAGTGGAAAATAAATGAATGAATAAAAAAATTGAATGACTATTACTTTAAATGAGGTCTTTTCACAATAAAAGCACATAATAACATGAGGTTCAGTTTTAAACATCAACATCACTTTCTTTTCAACATTAACTTCATTTCTTCTGTTTCTGAAATGTCTGTGATTTAGAATTAAATACTTTTGTCCATTAAGATTCAGATTAACAGATTATAAATCTACTTTTCATGACGATAATAAAAAGTAAATGAAACTCCCCCACTGCAGGGGGGAGAAGTCTGAGACACAGGAAGTGGGCGGAGTTAGAGAAACAAGTTTTATATATTTGACTCAAATTTCATGTAAATTTGATCTCAAATATCTCAAAGACCTTTTCTGTTAATTGTTACTTTTAGCTTTTTCCTCACTTTTCTTCTAAAGTCGGAGATTTTTTATTAAATCCATTTTTTAATAATAAAAGTTTTATGTTTCTAACAGCTCAGAGTGAATATTAACAATCTCTCTGTGTCTTTTTAAAATCTTACAGCATCATATTTTTGTGCAATTTAATATTTTGGACCAGTTTGACTCAAATGTTTTTCATGTTTGTCTCTTTATTCACGTGACTTTTTGTTTGTCTGCAGAGAAACGCCGTTATTTTACTGATTCTTCCTGAGTTATTACGATCAAACACCTTTTGTAAAGTGTTAACACCTGCTCAAGATTATAAACTGTTTTATTTTGGAAGATAAAGTTAAAAAGCTTTAAGATCTAAATACAATATGTAAAGAATCAGTTTGTGTAGTTTTACAGTACAAACCTTAAATGAAGTCCAACATTTAATATTTAAACTGCTGCACTGATTAACAGCAGAACAGTTTCTTCATGTTTGTCCTGAAATATAAACTTTTAGCTTCCTGTGAAATATCCTCAACTGAAAACACACTGAAGAAAAACAGAGTAAGTTGATACGTCTGAAAGATTCTCGCCATTTCAATTAAAGTTCAGTTGGAAATAATCCAAATAAAGTACATGTTGATTCTAAAACATTATGTAACCGTGCTACCCTCTAAACGTGAGCTAACACTGCGCTTGGTTCGGAAGGAGCTAAGTGATATAAACTGTACCCATAAAAGGAAGCATCAGGCCAGGTAAGTTGCAACCAGTAACTTTTACTCACATTACTTTGCAAGTAACAGTTGAAACACAATTACACAACATACATGAAAACTAAAAAATGGGCCCTTTAAAATAAATGAGTGTTTTTGTAGTCGTTAAAGTCTGTTTGTGATCACTTCCTGTATTAGTCAATCCACTGTCAATAGTTCTCTGTTAAAGTGCGTGTCACCAGTTCTGTGACAGTTTCCTTGTTTAAGAGGAAAGTTGGCACTTTTGGATGAAGTGTGTGTACCAGCTCAGGCGACTGATACTTTCCTACCACCAGGGGGAGTGTTCGATGAGTTGGTCTGCGTCTCTTCAAGATCACGCTGGGAGGCTCGCCGTCCATAGAAAAGGGATCTTCCAAGTAGTTCTCGCTCTGTGCAGAAGACCTGAGCCGTTTTTGCAAACAGGACTTTAAAACAGTGTTCTATATATCTAGATGTTGTACAACAGTCACACTAAAGCAAAACAACCATGTAACATTTAAGCATCGCATGCTGCATAATACTCAATGATCACATGTTCAGGCCTATTTATCACACTTCAGTTCAACTTCAAATCTCAGCTCAATATCTACATATATCTACAGTAACCAGCATATAACATGTTCAACCTTATTCAATAACAGCTGATACTAACTCAACAGAAATTACATCAAGCTACTCTTCTCCCTGTATTAGGAAACCTGTCGGCCGTACAGGCTCCACATAACTGTAGCTGCAATGCAATACTCTAATTAGAGTAGCCTTATCAGAAAACACAGTGTTTTATCTACCCACAGCAGAATTTACACATTAAGGTTTAACATTTCCACACACAACATTCAAATAAAACCATAGTATTTTTTATAAGCTTCCCTTCAATAGCAATGCTGTGTAATTCACTCAGCTACTCCTTAAAACAAAGCAAGTGAACATAAATGCAGCTGCGCTTCGGTCACTTTAAATATCAGCTGACTATTTCAGGTGCTAATTAAAACTTTGTATCACTGTCAGAAATCAATTTCTACGGCGCCCGGCCGTGAACAGCCCTGAACTCTTGATACAATTACAGGCAAGTGTAGCGCTGCACACACAGTTAGCAACATTAGCATCCTGCAGTTCACTAGCTTCCCGAGACAAACAGAGGAGGAAAACTCCCGGTTGCTCCTCCTTATCCTTCTTCTGTGTCGGTTCTTTAGCTTGCTAATACACC
>NC_060164.1:2883299-2885521 GCF_021292245.1 Micropterus dolomieu | reverse complement strand
GTCCTGCCGCTGACTCTGCTGTTGGTGATCGCTGCCCTTTGTTTCTACCGTAAGGTACTGACACACGTCTGTTGTTTAGAGGCCTGAGATGAAGCACTCGCTCTGTGTTTACTGACCTGAAGAAGAGGAGGAGTGATGCACTAACTCACATGTGTGTGCTGTCATGTCTCTCCAGGCCAGCAGGGGGCAGAAGCCGGGCAGGCAGGAGGACATCGAGCTGGATTATTATAACCCGGGTGTTTCTGCAGCTGAAGGAGGGCCGACTGAAGAGGAAGGAGCTCAGGGAGCAGAGTAGGACCTCCAAGGAGCTCATCTCAGCTGCCTCACAACCCACCATCAGCTCAGTCTAGGATTTTACTCTTTTCTAGTGATGGATAAGCCTCTGGTTCTGGTTCTTGGGGGGCCTTCACAGACACAGTTTGACTGCCTGACACATTTACAAGCCATATAGTAACATGATTTGCCTTTGCTTTCAGAGTGATAATGGTTAACTGCTGAGCTCATATTACAAAAGTAGAACATTTGAAGAAAGATGTTTAATTTGAGATACTGTCTTTATTTCTTTAATAAGTCCTGTATCTCTGCATCTCTTGTGCCGGACCTCATCTTTGCCTCTAGAAACCTTTGTCTGGGTACGGACAGACATGTCTCAAGTCTCAAACTAACGCTAGTTTTCAGTACAGAGGAAGCTAAGGTCCACTCTTTTGCTGTAAATTAAACCAAAAGCTAAAGCGTCCCTGACGACGCATTTGTGTATCTAGCGCACATGAGGGGAGGTGTGAAAAAAGGTGCGATGCAGAGGGGAAGGTCAAGAGTTTTACTTTTTACGCTTCTATCATTTTTAGTCAACGTTAAGACTTGTCTTCTGTAAGGACGTCTCATGTATGCATTCCCTGATGACGTCAAGATAATCATTTTAATCAGGAAAGAAGGCACTATTTGCCTAAACGTCAGCAGCCACTGTGAAAATGAAAGCAACATCATTTTGAGATTAAAGAACAGAAGGAAGGTTTTTCTTTCAAAAAGATGGTGACAACCCACGATTGATGTCTTTTCTGCTTCTTGTGTGTGATTTTCATTTGTGTGATGCATTTAAGATGTAGAAGAGAAGAAATGCTCCTTTAGTCTTGTTTTTAAACTGAGACCTGCTGTATCTGCTCTGGATGCTTTGGAAATGAGAAGATTACACAATCACAGTTTGTTGAATCTACATGATGCGTTTTATATTTTTCTTGTTCATTTGTTACAAGAGCAAAGGGGTGTTGCAACTACTGGCAGGAAGTGTACGGTACCTATAAAGAAGAGGAAGGATGTGAGGTCAGAATGTAAGAACCAATCAGTGTGATGGCTAACTTATAGCAGCCAATGAACGTTTGGAAAAGGGCTGAGGTCCTTCCTGCCATTATTATTTCAGTTGCTGACCCCAGAGCTCAAGAAGAATTAGGGGAAAATAAAGAAGAAGGGGCGAAAGAGGAGAAAAAGGGGGAACTTTTGGGGGCTTCTGTTTTTGCACTTGTTGAAAATAAATCAGTTTCTCTTTGGGTGCACGCCTGAAGAAACTAGAAAGAGTTTTTCGTCTCTTTTTGTCTTCATTTTCTTCCTCCTCTTCCGGACTGGTAAGTTAGTATTCTTCTACTTTAACATCCACTCTGCCTACATTAACACAGCTCATTACAGATCAGCAGCAAACTGCTCCTTTAAGGAACTCCTTCCAGGTGATGTGTTCAGGGCCCTACTCTCTGCAACCTAAAGTGAGAGAGGAGTGAAGTGGCTGACCAGGAAACTTCTTAATCTGGAGTCAGACATTCAGTACAGACGCTCAGGCCAGTACCTAGTACTGAAACTAGCTCGTTATCAGAGGTCGCCCTTTTTCCTGAGTGCTATCTGAAGTCATAATGCGCTAAGGGCGCCCGGAGTTGGTGACCCGAGAGAGCGGGCTTTCCTTGCAGAAGGGCCGCTTGTCGCTACAAAGCCCATTGGTTCCTACTGAAGACGCCACTCTTTAAAAAGTCCTCACAAATATATAGTTTCATTTTAAAACTAAGTATCGGGGTCCAAACACCCGGCACAATTCAGAAGCAAAGCCGCGCCGACCCAGGCCGATCTGGAAGTCCTTCTGGAACAATGTCGGCCGAGTCCTGTTCTATATTAAATTCAAATAAAAGTGAAGCGTCGGCACAGATCCTCTGAATTTGGTTTCACAACACTCGATGTGCAAATCA
>NC_060164.1:2877487-2883199 GCF_021292245.1 Micropterus dolomieu | reverse complement strand
TCTTTGACACCACGCCACGGACACGCCCATTGACGAAAACTCGCAAATAGCACAACTTTTCATCTTCAATGCCTTTAGAAGGCACAGCAGAAATTTGAAGTCGATCGGACTAAATCCCTAGGAGGAGTTCGTTAAAGTACGGAGTGTGTAAATCATCCAAAAATGGCCATAAAATTCAAAATGGCCGACTTCCAGTTGGGTTTAGGCTATGCTCCAAGAGACTTTTTTGGGCGTCTGGACAAGATACACGTACCACAGAAAATTTGTGCACGTAGGTGAAACGTGCGGCGGGGGCTGCTTAGTTAAAGGTCCCTTCCTGTTGCCAGCAGGTGGCGCTATGACTGTGGGTGAATGTCGGCATGTACATGTGTTCAGGGCGGGACTCTCATCCTACATGTACACTTTGGTCCAGATGTGAGCATGTACACTGAAGTAACAACAACTTCCTGTTTCATGGCGAATTATCGACACAACAGACACGGCCATTGACGAAAACTCGCAAATAGCTCAACTTTTCATCGTCAATGCCTTTAGAAGGCACAGCAGAAATTTGACGTCGATCCGACTAAATCCCTAGGAGGAGTTCGTTAAAGTACGAAGTGTGTAAATTATCCAAAAATGGCCGTAAAATTCAAAATGGCCGACTTCCTGTTGAGTTTAGGGTATGGATTCTTGAGGCTTTTTTGTGCGTCTTGATATGATACATGTCCCCAGA
This sequence comes from Micropterus dolomieu, assembly GCF_021292245.1. Taxonomy (NCBI): domain Eukaryota; kingdom Metazoa; phylum Chordata; class Actinopteri; order Centrarchiformes; family Centrarchidae; genus Micropterus; species Micropterus dolomieu. The sequence goes on along the minus strand of NC_060164.1, from coordinate 2,882,484 downwards.
AAATTTCGTGCATGTAGGTTGAACGTGAACGAGGGGCTAATTTTTATAATCTTTACAAATTCTATAGGGACCTCACACGGTTGTGCTCGGGCCCTAAATATATATAATCTTTACAAATTCAATAGGGACCTCGCACGGTCATGCTGCGACCATTGCGAGGCCCTGCCCCTGAGGGTGCTGAGGTCTCGAGCGGCTCTTGTTCTAGAGGATGGTCGGATGCGCTCCCCCCGTGGCACAGGCCCCGCGGTCGCTGAGGCTTCGCGGCGGCTCCGATCCTGGGGATCGCAACGCGAGATCGCCGAGGGTGCCAGAACGGCTGAGGCCTTTTTCCAGTCCAATCCTCCTCCCCTCATCCCCTCCCCTCATCCCTAATTATTAGAGACTTGGGTGGCTAATATGGTAGGGACTGCCCCATTGCAGGAATATACTAGATTCGAATGAATTAGCGGCAGGGATAGTGACAGTGGACACTTTCCATTTGTCATTGTAAAGCATTGCAACCCCCTCTCCTCGACCTGACATGATGTAGAACTGAGCATGTAGACTGAATTTATAACAACTTCCTGTTTTATAGCGAATTGAATTTGATTGTAATGATAATGGGTCTGGATCTCTGTGTCCACAGCAGGAGAAAGGTTGACTGTCCCCCTGTGACTGTCCAATAAACTACTGTATTGGGTAACACTTTACTTTAGGTTCCACTATTTAGCATTTAAAAGCAGCATCTAAACTTTTAGGAAATTGTTTATAAGACACCATAATGTACTTATAAACAGATAAAAGTACATTTTAAGTGCTTATTAATATACAGTATTTGTTAACTTCTCCTAAGAAAACACATTTTATATTATTACAACTGTGTTTTACTATGACGTCATTCATCTGTCATGTCATCTGTTCATACGGCAGGGTGCCCACAGGAGGAGTTATAGTTCATTAATAAACACTTAGATCTAGTTACAACCACATTATAGCAAGTTATAAGCACATATATCTATTATATGCTTTATACTGCTTATAAATGTTAAAATAGTGTAAAGTGTTGCCCTGTATTTTTTGGTGTTGTACTGACATGTTGGAATGGAATAATTATGGAATAATTGTAAGTCACTTTGGATCAAAGCATCTGCTAATTAAACTGAATGTGAATGGAATGGATATTGACACCAGTCATTTGTTTTTCTTCAGTTATTGGACATGTCCAGTAGATGGCATTAGAGAGCAAGTAAATATACCAGTGTTCAGACCTCACTTTAAGTAGATAAAGAAGTGAGTGCCTGACCCATTATTCTGTTTTTTATTTGCCCGGTTGAATGAAATAACTGGATGATCAGATCATATCAATGAATGACATGAATGTTTTTGTAGAGATGCAGTAGCATAACAATAAAAGCAAAATAAGAACATTCATGCAATCTAGAAAGTAGGTATAATCCTTGCATGACAATTATACACAAAACACACATTGGTAGCAAAGTTGCCCTTATTCAATCATCACATTCTTACTCCCAACCAGAGCTGAAATACTGGAAATTTGCCCAGTGGGCCGATATCATTTAAATTATTAATTTTATTTTTTAAATGGGCCAAGGACCAGCCCATAAAGCAGGGAAAGGCAGCGACCCATTGGTTTATTTTCTATATTACCCAATCACATCTCTTACTAGATTATCTTTATTTTGTTTCATTACAGACTGACTAGGCCCTGCGATGGACTGGCGACCTGTCCAGGGTGTACCCCGCCTTTCGCCCGATGCCAGCTGGGATTGGCTCCAGCCCCCCGCGACCCTGTACGCAGGATAAGCAGTTGATGATGGATGGATGGATGGACAGACTGACTGGCTCTCTGTGGTTTAAATGACAGACTTTGTCTTGATTTGAACCAATACCCAATAGACTCTTCACACATGTACAGATTGGTGAAGAATAATCTTATATGGACACTAAGTGAATCTCTGTAGGTCTAGTTAGGATATATCCCCAGACAGAAAGTATCCAGATTTGGTGTTGACTTGCCATGCGTTCACTCGTTGTATGCTGGCACTGTATCTCCTTCACAAATCTTCATCAATCAGGGCGGATGACAATAATATAACATAATCGTAAAGCTATCATAAAGGAAGAAATCGTTTACAATAAATCATCAGATTTTGGTTTAAAAAGCAGATATTACAATTTTTATAGAGAATTAAAAGACTCACTGACATCATTGTAACATGGTGCAGAGAAGATGTTTCCACTGGTCATCCTCACAGCTAGATTGAGATTATTATTCCATCATCCAAGTTAGAGATTCAGGAGGCATGATTATATGGTATGAATAACTGAACCCGCCCTTTACAGTTATTGAATATAGTTTATTTCTGTTTACCATTTTAATAATTGCTTCTATATTACTTTATATTGTCTGCTACGAAGCAGAAGAGAGTTACAAACTCAATTTCACTTCACAACCTGATGTAATGTGACAAATAAATCTAAATAAAATAAATCTACCTACCTACCTAACTCTGAAGGCAACATGTTGCAGACACAACCAAAACCCTCTAGATTACCCAGTAACAGAACTAGCACTTTTCCAGACATCTGGAACAAAGGTTTAATAACCCCAATTCATAAATCCAGAGATAAATATACATCCAAATAACTACCAAGAATATGTGTCTCTAAACGTCTTGTCAATTTCCTTGATAACCACAATATTTTGCATAAATGCCAAATTGCCGCACAACAGATTATATATTTTCCCTCCAGACTTCAATTGATCAAGAATTAAACATAAAGAAAAGAAAGCCTGTTTCGTTGACTTCAAAAAAAGACGAGGGCCTTTTCTAGAGGCTACTTGAAAAAGGCAATGAAGGAAAAACATATGATTTGATTAAAAACATGTATAAAAAAGCAAATGTGCTATACAGATTGGAAACAAACAAACAACAAACAGCTTTCTTCTTCCAGGGCCAGGGAGTGAGGCAGGCAGACCACAGTATGTGCGCCTGCAACACTGTGTGTCAGACAACGTGGTCAGCAACACCGGGGCCCGTTGGTGACGACACTATGGGAACGCCTCTGGGCGTGGCAGGGCTGAACTATGAATGAAACTACTCCAATCCTATTGGTATTACTAGAACGGTAGTGTGTGATACCGTAACCGGAGGGGGTATATAAGCACGCCGGCACATAGGACACATTAGCTTCTTTCTATTCAGCAGGCACTCTGGCTATGTTTGGAAGCTCCATCATCCTACCTGAAGTCGAGACGAAGCAGATCATGTCGAAGCGATTCCGACAGTGTGTCTTTCCATGTGAGCGTTTCATCACGGAAGGTGATACCCATGGGATGTGCGTCTCATGCCTGGGGATGTTGCACGCCCAGGCAGCTCTCGAGGGGGCTGCCTGCTACCATTGCGAGGCCCTGCCCCTGAGGGTGCTGAGGTCTCGAGCGGCTCTTGTTCTAGAGGATGGTCGGATGCGCTCCCCCCGTGGCACAGGCCCCGCGGTCGCTGAGGCTTCGCGGCGGCTCCGATCCTGGGGATCGCAACGCGAGATCGCCGAGGGTGCCGGAACGGCTGAGGCCTTTTTCCAAGGGGCTGGTCCCCTTGGCGAATTTCACGGGAAACTTGGCGAAGCCTCGCGAACATTTCCCCGTGGGTCCTGCGCACAGCAGTAGATGGCTACAGGCTGCAGTTCCGGGTTCGCTCCCCTAGATTCTGCGGGATGGTCGGGACTGCAGTACACGCAGAACAGAGCCAGGTGTTGGGACAGGAAGTCCACTCTCTGCTAAAGAAAGGGGCCATAGAACTCATTTCCCCGCCAGTCAGAGAAGCCGGCTTCTACAGTCGATACTTCCTGGTTCCCAAGAAGGATGGAGGATTGCGTCCGATTTTGGATCTGCGGTACCTGAACCAATCTCTGAGGAGATTCAGGTTCAGGATGCTTACCATCCCCGCAATCATCAGTCACATCCAGTCCGAGGATTGGTTTGTCACAACAGATCTGCAAGACGCTTATTTCCACATCTCCATCCGTCCCTCTCACAGGAAGTTCCTGAGGTTCGCCTTCGGGGGCGCGGCTTACCAGTATCGGGTTCTTCCGTTCAGCCTAGCTCCCCGCACGTTCACCAAATGCATGGATGCTGCTCTGGCTCCGTTGAGTCTCCAGGGCATCCGCATACTGAACTACATCGACGACTGGCTCGTCCTGGCCCAGTCTCGAGAGTTAGCGGTTCGGCATCGAGATGTCGTCCTCGCCCACCTTCAGCGTTTGGGGCTGCGGCTCAACGCGAAGAAGAGCGTGCTGACGCCCGCCCAACGGACTACGTTCCTAGGGGTGGTGTGGGACTCGACGACGATGCAGACCCACCTGTCTCCCGCATGCATCGAGTCCATTTTGTCCACAGTGACCGGAGTAGGTTAGTTAGGCCGCGCCATCACTGTACAACACTTTCAGAGGGTGTTGGGTCTCATGGCAGCAGCGTCCAGTATAATACCTTCCGGGCTACTGCACATGAGAGCCTTGCAGTGGTGGCTAAAATCCAAGGGATTCTCCCCGAGGGGAAATCCGCTCCATCTGCCTTCGTTCCCTGTCTGTATGGAGGAAATCTTGGTTCTTGTCCCAAGGTCCCGTGTTGGGAGCGATCTGTCGCTGAACAATTATTTCGACAGACGCCTCACTCACAGGATGGGGCGCGGTCATGGACGGCCACTTCACGAGAGGCTCCTGGGAGGAGCGTCATTTCTCTTGGCACATAAATTGCCTGGAAATGTTGGCGGTTTTCAGAGCTCTGAGGTGTTTTCTGCCTGCCCTCCGCGGTCGCCACATCCTTGTCAGAACCGACAATACGGCAGTGGTGGCATGTTTGAATCACCAGGGGGGTCTGCGCTTGCGCCCTTTATACAAACAGGCACATTAGATCCTCCTGTGGTCCCAGCAGAGACTGCTGTCCCTCAGAGCGATGTACATCCCTGGGACCCAGAATCAAGGAGCAGACCTGCTGTCGA
>NC_060164.1:2872726-2877467 GCF_021292245.1 Micropterus dolomieu | reverse complement strand
TGCAGTGGTGGCTAAAATCCAAGGGATTCTCCCCGAGGGGAAATCCGCTCCATCTGCCTTCGTTCCCTGTCTGTATGGAGGAAATCTTGGTTCTTGTCCCAAGGTCCCGTGTTGGGAGCGATCTGTCGCTGAACAATTATTTCGACAGACGCCTCACTCACAGGATGGGGCGCGGTCATGGACGGCCACTTCACGAGAGGCTCCTGGGAGGAGCGTCATTTCTCTTGGCACATAAATTGCCTGGAAATGTTGGCGGTTTTCAGAACCGACAATACGGCAGTGGTGGCATGTTTGAATCACCAGGGGGGTCTGCGCTTGCGCCCTTTATACAAACAGGCACATTAGATCCTCCTGTGGTCCCAGCAGAGACTGCTGTCCCTCAGAGCGATGTACATCCCTGGGACCCAGAATCAAGGAGCAGACCTGCTGTCGAGACAGGGGCTGAGGCCCGGGGAATGGAGACTCCACCCCCAGGTGGTGGAGTTATTATGCGAAGAGTTCGGCCCCATAGACGTGGACTTGTTTGCGTCCCGAGAGACGGCGCACTGTCCCCTGTGGTTCTCCCTCTCGCCCCCAGCCCCGCTAGGGCTGGATGCCATGGTGCAGACGTGGCCGAGGCTGTGCCTGTATGCCTTTCCCCCAGTCACTCTGCTCCCGGGGGTTCTGGAGTGGGTCCGCCAGGACGGCGTCAGTCTACTACTAGTAGCCCTGTTTTGGCCGGCACGAGTGTGGTTCTCAGGTTTAAAATTGCTCGAGGGCCCGCCCTGGCAGGTCCCTCTGAGGAGAGACCTGCTGTCCCAGGCGGAGGGCCGGAGGTTTCACCTGCACCCCGCCCTGTGGCAGCTATGGGTCTGGCCCCTGAGGGGGCGCAGTTCCTAGAGGCGGGCCTGACAACAGGAGCAGTCGAGACGCTACGTCCACGAGAAGGATGTACGGCCTAAAGTGGAATGTGTTCACCACCTGGTGCAGAGAACGGGTGGTGGACCCAGTTACCTGCTACCTTCCTGAGGATGGGGGATCTCCAGGCACTTTCGGTTTCTCCCCGATGCCTTGAGTTTGCCCCGGGGAGGGTCAGGGCCATCCTGCACCCTTGTCCAGGTTATGTCCCTAAGGTTCTAGCCAGATTGGCAGGGTCCACGGTGCTGCAGGCGTTTCATCCCCCACCTCATGTGACGGCGGAGGACGGGAGACTTCATCTGCTCTGCCCTGTCAGAGCACTGAGTATTTACACTCTGGGGTCTTCCCGGTGGAGGAAAGCAGACCAGTTGCTGGTGTGTTGCGGGTCCCCCAAGGCTGGGCTCCCCGCTTCTAAACACAACATCAGCAACTGGATCGTTCAGACTATTTCCCTGGCCTATCAGGTGCGCGGTTTGCTTTCACCTATGGCCGTAAGGGCGCACTCTACTCGAGGCATGGCGGCTTCTAGGGCCCTCCTCGCAGGGGCGCCTCTCCAGGATTTGTGTGATGCGGCTGGCTGGGCCATCACTCACACTTTTATCCGGTTGTACAGTCTGGACCTTCCTTCTGCACCCGACACCCATGCGCTCTCCTCCTAGTCGTGCTGTCAGGTTCTGCACGCTGGGGGCAGGCGGGGTTTCGGCGCGGCCTAAGTGGGTATCTCATTCCCATAGTGTCGTCACCGACGCAGTTCGAGTTCCCTCTGGGCGTGGCAGGGCAGAACTATGAATGAAACTACTCCAATCCTATTGGCGTTGCTAGAACGGTAGCGTGTGATGGCGTAACTGGAGGCGTATATAAGCACACCGGCACACTGGACACATTAGCTCTTTCTATGAAGCAAGGCACTCCAGGCGGGGCGAGGTGTGGCGGACCGACGCAGTGTCTCGTTCCCCTTCTCGGGGAACAAGGGTTACATACGTAACCCGAGACGTTCCCCTTCGAGGGAACTCGAACTGCGTCGGTGACGACATTATGGGAACGAGAATACCCAGGGGGACCTGCCATGGCGGATATTATTGTGTAAATAGGGGCTACCAGCAGTAGACTGACACTGTCCTGACGGACCCGCTCCAGAACCCCCGGGAGCAGAGCGACTGGGGGAAAAGCATACAGGCGCAGCCTCGGCCAAGTCTGCACCATGGCATCCAGACCTAGCGGGGCTGGGGGCGAGGGGGAGAACCACAGGGGACAGCGCGTAGTCTCTCGAGACGCAAACAAGTCCACGTCTATGGGGCCGAACTCTTCGCATAATAACTCCACCACCTGGGGGTGGACTCTCCATTCCTCGGGCCTCAGCCCCTGTCTCGACAGCAGGTCTGCTCCCTGATTCTGGGTCCCAGGGACGTATGTCGCTCTGAGGGACAGCAGTCTCTGCTGGGACCACAGGAGGATCTGATGTGCCATTTTGCATAATGGGCGCGAGCGCAGACCACCCTGGTGATTCAAATAGGCCACCGCCGTGTTGTCGGTCCTGACAAGGACGTGGCGACCACGGAGAGTGGGACAAGAACCAAGGCTTTCTCCATACTGACAGGGAACGAAGGGACCTGCTTGTAACCCGTATCAGACGGAACGAATTTCCCTTCGGGGAGAATCCCTTGGATTTTAGCCACCACTGCAGGGCTCTCATGTGCAGCAGGCCAGACGGGATTACGCTGGACACTGCCGCCATGAGACTGAGTCAGGATGAGCAAGTCGTCGATGTAGTTTAATATGCGGATGCCCTGGAGCCTCAGTGGGGCCAGAGCTGCATCCATGCATTTGGTGAACGTGCGAGGAGAGAGTGCTAGGCCGAACGGAAGAACCCGATACTGGTAAGCCGTGCCCCCGAAGGCGAACCTCAGGAACTTCCTGTGAGAGGGACGGATGGAGATGTGGAAATATGTGTCATGTAGATCTATCGTGACAAACCAATCCTCGGACTGGATGTGACTGATGATGGCGGGGATGGTGAGCATCCTGAACCTGAATCTCCTCAGAAACTGGTTCAGGGACCGCAGATCTAAAATCGGACGCAATCCTTCGTCCTTCTTGGGAACTATGAAGTATTGACTGTAGAACCCGGACTCCCTGACTGGTGGGGAAATGAGTTGTATGGCCCCTTTCTCCAACAGAGAGCGAACTTCTTGTCCCAACACCTGGCTCTGCTCTGAGTGCACCACAGTCCAGACGACCCCATTGAATCTGGGGGGGCGGACCCAGAACTGGCCGGTGTTATGCGTAGGTCTGTGGCGGCACCCTGAAGCGGAGGTCCGCCAGGGAAAACCTGCCGAAAACCCGTGGTGTGTGAGCCAGTGCGCCTTCGGACTGCGGCCCCTCGGGGCAGGCAGAACGGCGCGTGCTCGCTGGAGGCTAGCGCGTCCCGAACGTTGACACGGCGGGATAACAGCGCCTGCTGCCACAAGGGAGGGGACCTCGGTAGGAGCTGGACGACGGCTGGCAACGTCTCTCTGCAGCGCGCAATCCTGGACCCAGACCGGCCTCCCTTGCGTCCTGGCATGCTGAAACCTGCTGACGACGGCGTCCACCGCCTCGCCAAACAGGCCAGAGGTCGCGACCGGTGCATCGAGCAGGAAGGTCTTCTCCCTCTCCTGGATGCCCGATAGGTTGAGCCACAGGTGCCGCTCCGTGGCCACCAGCGCCGACATGGAGCGGCCAATGGCGCGGGCCGTCTCTTTCGTGACTCGGAGAGACAAGTCCGTGGCTCTGCGGAGCTCAGCAATGTCCTCCTCAGAGGGGCCTCCTCCCGAGTCCATGTCCTTCAGCAGGTTGGCTTGGTATGTCTGCAAAACCGCCATCATGTACAGGTTCGCACCAGCCCGGCCTGCCGCCGTGTACGCCTTGCCCACCAGAGCAGATTTCATGCGACATGGCTTGTTAGGCAGCGCCGGCTCTCTAAGGGACGACGCAAGACCGGGCGAGAGATAGCTGGCCAAAGCATCCTCAACCCGGGGCATCATCCCATAACCAGAGCCCTTGACCCCCGCGACGTCGCTATAAACCCGGAGCAGGGGACTAGTCAAATGTGCTGAGAAGGGCTTACCCCAGGATTTGCACAACTCGTCATGCAAGTCCGGGAAAAAGGGCAGAGACCGCCATGGAGGCGGCACGCGGCGCTGCAGGAAGCGCTCATCCAGCTTACTGGCAGCCTGTGTGTCTGGCACGGCCTGCGGCCAATCAAGCTGGAGCTTGCCCACTGCTCTTGTCACCACCTCCAAGAGCTCGTCATAGTGATGACATGTATAGCCGCATGTCGTCATTCCGCCGCTGGTTGTCGAGGTGGTGTCCAGCAAACGATGTGGGCTTTGTTGATCATTGGCAGACTTTCTGGGGAAGACCTGGTCTGATCCGGAGAGACGGCATCCATCCCACTTGGGAAGGAGCAGCTCTCATTTCTAGAAATCTGGCCAAGTTTATTAGTGGACCAAATCCATGACAACCCAGAGTTGAGACCAGGAGGCAGAGTCGCAGTTTAACACACTTCTCTGCCCTTCTTTTTCAGCAGTTACCCACCCAAAACCCTACGCAGAGTCGCAGTCTAACACACTTCTCTGCTCCTCCATTTCAGGAGTTACTTAGTGAAAATCCTATAGTGACGGTGTCTGCCCCCCGACCATCGAAATTATTTAAAAAGGTAAACAGAAGAGGAGCTGTGCATAAAAACGTCATAAAAATTAAAACCACAAGAGCAATAGTGCAAACGAATAGGAGAGTTAAATGTGGACTCTTAAACATCAGATCTCTCTCTTCTAAAGGTGTACTAGTAAATGAACTAATATCA
>NC_060164.1:2863010-2872626 GCF_021292245.1 Micropterus dolomieu | reverse complement strand
ACCTTCGCTGTCTGTACCTCTGTGTGTATATTGTGTAGGCTGCCTCCCTCCCCTCTCTCTCTCCTTACATCTCTCTCTCTCTCTTTCACTCTCTTTCTCTCTCTTTCTCTCTCTCTCTCTCTCTCACCCCAACCGGTCGAGGCAGATGGCCGCCCACCCTGAGCCATGGTTCTGCTCGAGGTTTCTGCCTCTTAAAAGGAAGTTTTTCCTTGCCTCTGTCGCCTAGTGCTTGCTCTTGGTGGGAACTGTTGGGCTTCTGTAAATATCATCACAGAGTACGGTCTAGACCTGCTCTTTTATGAAAAGCGCTGTGAGATAACTGTTGTTGTGATTTGGCGCTATATAAATAAAATTGAATTGAATTGAATTGAATAGCTTGGCGCTTAACTGATGACGTAAGCTCCTCAGAGCCGGACAGCTGCAGCCTCTCCGGGCTCACACCTCGAGGGGAGAAGCCGAAAAACGGGCTCCTGAACGGGGAAGAGGGGAGTCGGAGCCAGCAGACGAGGAACGGTAAAAAGCCTCGGCAGTCCCGATGCCTTCAGAGATTAACCGAAGCCGCTGCGCCGCCTCAGCGACCGCCGGGCCCGAGCCACGGGGAGACCGCATCTGGCCGTCTCCGGAGAAAAGACCCGCACGGGACCTCGGCACTCTCAGGGGCAGGGCCTCGCAATGGCCGCAAGCAACCCCCTTCGAGAGCTGCCTGGGCATGCGGCATCCCCAGACAGGAAACACACAGGGCATGACTGTCCCCAGCCGTGATGTAGCGCGGGCATGGAAAGACACACTGCCTGAACTGCTCACCAGCCATCTCCTCTGCTTCTCCTTCCAGGTAATTTCGTCTTGTGGTAGCTTTCTTCTGAGTAGTCTCAAACATGCCAGAGTGCCTGCTGAATAGAAAAAAGCTAATGTGTCCGGTGTGCCGGCGTGCTTATATATGCCACGTCACACGCTACCGTTCTAGCAACGCCAATAGGATTGGAGTAGTTTCATTCATGATTTCAGCCCTGCCACGCTCAGAGGCGTTCCCATAGTGTCATCACCGACGCAGTTCGAGTTCCCACGAAGGGGAACTGAGAGTTTCAGCAGACCTGCAGTTTTCTGGGAGTTTGTTCCAGATATATGGAGCATAAAAACTAAACGCTGCTGGAAGCACACATTGTAAATGGTAAACCATAAACTAAAAGGCAAAGTAAAGTATTAAATTAAAATAATACATACTAGTATCAAATAGTAAAACTTGTTCTGCATGTAAATTGATATTGATATTTTTTCAATGTTATTAGGTAGCTGGTTACAGTAAACAGTCTCTGAAACTCAACTTCTCTACCCAATAGTTATTCAGGAAAATGTTAAAAATTCAGAAAACATTTGGGGGATCGAGCTGAATCTTGTGGTATAGGCCACGCCCATTTCCGCCTAAACTTCTTTTTCGCTACATCACAAAAACTGAAAAACCTATTTTTAATTACTCCGATCAACACCAAACTTGGCATGGATAATCTCTGGACCAAGCTGATGAAAGTTTGTAGAGGAAATTTTAATCCGACAAAAAATGGTGCAATTATAGGCTAACAAATGTTTGCAAAACACGCTATCAACAGGAAATTATGTCATATCTTCGCTTTCGAATGGCCAATCAACACCAAATTTGGAGCAGTAATATGGGACAGCCCCTGAGGACCTGTGCAAAATTTGGTGCAACTCGCCCCTAGGTGGCACTATTTAATCCAAAAAAATTGTTCCTCTATAACCACAAGTCACATTGACATGAAAGCAGTGCCGTATTATTCCACATCCTCCTCTTACTACAGGCACCAAAGGTCACCCAAATATACCCATAGGTGGCGGTGTTATTGCAGATTAAAGACGTCAAAATGAATCCCATTGACTTACATGCATTTCATATCTCCATAACCACAAGTCCGATTGATACCAAATTACCCCCTAATCAGCTGTTCAAAATTTGGTGTCGGTCAGCCTCTAGGTGGCGCTATTAATTGAATATCAAATAACGCTCCCATTCATCTCCATAACCGCAACTCCCTTTCATTTCAAACTCTGGCCGTTTATTCCCCGCGGGTCCCATGAGCCACGGCGGGGCGCCCTGGTCGACTCGCGCGCCCTCCGCGGGGCGAGGGGACGGCTTGCGCTGGGAGACTTGGCCTCCGCGGGGCGAGGGGACGGCTTGCGCTGGGAGGCTTGGCCTCCGCGGGGCGAGGGGACGGCTTGCGCTGGGAGGCTTGGCCCCCGCTTACAACTGCTTGCAACTAGATATCACTTATTTTTAATAAACTAGCCATCCTTTTAATTAACACCAACTGCACTGCTGAGGGTTTAACTAAGCATAAACTTGCCAAAGAAACATGAGTTTGTCACAATCAGCCATGTTTATTTTATAATAATGTTATAATAATGTTTACATTATGGTCATCAGAGACATTTTAGAGGAGACACGCCACTCAATCACATCCGCGATACAACTCCATGGGGAAAGGCGGTTATCCCGCTCTTCCTGCTAGAAAGCCAATCGTCTGCTTTTAACAGCCAAAGCGGGAATCATATTTCAATCAATCGTGTGGTTCTACTGATGTAAGGGTCTGTTTTACTTCTATAGCGCATGCGCGTAAGTGGTGACGAATGCGTAATAGGAGTATAACCGGTCGGGAAAAATGCTTTTTAAACCTCACTTTGGGGCAAAGCTGTCAAACCTTTTCAGCAATTTTTATCAGATTTTAATGCTGATTCCATTCATGTAGATTTAATGTAATGCAACGTTTTCTGATTGAACAACATGTTTCCTTGCAACGTTGCGCAATGTTCTGCAGCAGGCTTCGAGGTATGTTTTCTCCCATTTGGTGGGCGTGTCTCAGGTATTGCCCAATCAGCTGCGACAAGTTTGTAAACACAATGGCATTAAGAAGGCAGGAAAATTCAGTGCGCTTGTGTACACAACAGGTTGTTCGAGGCACCACCGTTTCCATTGAAAAAAAACATTTTGCTACATTTTGTTGGCGCTGAACTCGCCCCTGGTCTTGTTTGTCCTGACCGGAGGCCATGGGCGTAAATTTCATCTCACAGTAGGGGGGGGGGACAATAAACATAAAAATTCTCAAGAGCAATTTTTGAAGGGGACACAAATAATACAGCCAAAATTGTATTTTTATAGGATACATGTAAACAGAGGGAAGTCTTGCTATTATTTTTCTGGCCAACAACAATAGTTGTTTAAATATGACTTAAGTTAATAGGTTCACCACGCGGTAGTATTATCCTAAATAACTTCTGTCCTCTAGATGATGATGTCTCTTACATACACGCACACACACACACACACACACACACACACACACACACACACACATATACATATATATAGCAGGAAACAGTAAGATCTGCACAGATTATTTTCCTGGCTGATTCCAGTTACTGATTTTTTAAAAGGTCTGACCTGCCGATTCTAATTTTGGCTGATTCCAATTTTCTTTCTTTCCAAGAACTATAATTGACAACGTACACAAACATTTTTGTAACTATTTATCGGAAAAATCTATTTTTATTATGATCCCCAACAGCACCAGTATAAATGTTAGATGTTCTCACTGGTCTCAATTGTATGGTCATAATGAAACATTGATTATAAAATAACATCTTCACTGGAAGGAGCTGGAAATAAATTGCACACCATTTTAATTCTACTTAATTCTCCAATTTATTTTTTTGCTTAATCACAAACTACAGTAATCTGCACACCTTGCTTTTCCCACACAAGCACACACCTACACCTGTCTGTCTGCTCTGACTTTATTTGTCAACAGTTTTATTTAAAACAACTCGCGTTTGGTTTTTCACACTCGTGATTCCGTTTTCACAGCAGCAGATGAGCCGCGTGTGGAGGAGGCTTGTTGTTACTTACCGATAGAGACCACCGTGGTCTGAATGACATCGTCACCAACAGCTGTGTTCACTGTGTCTTTACCTGTTCCCTGCTTTACAATATCCACAGCGTCTCTTTCTGTGTGTTTCTCTGCAGATGTAGTGAGCGTCTTCTTCACTCGTGAATAACTTCCACACACCTAAGACATGTTTTAGCCTGTGTGTGTGCAGCTGTGACATGAGGTTACTGTCTGTGCACACATGTGAAACATGACGCAATGTGTTTGTAACGTTCAATGCGACCGGTGTCGTGCCGAAAAAGTGATCATCTGCCGAAAACTGATTGCCGTCTGCTGGAGTTGTATTGTCCAGTCTCTTCAATCACTTTCTGGCAAGTGAAATAGCCTACTGCATTTTTTGGGTTGCATTGGCCATTTAAAGGTATTTTAAGAGGTAAAAAGTACTAGGTGAGCTATAATCTGTCAAATATAACTCTTCTGAATGAAATCGACTAATTTCAGGGCAGAAATAACCTTTCAGTCAATAACAACAGGCTTCAATCATTTAAAATAATGCAGAGTCATATGGATAATTGCAAAATTGTCTTCATTTATATCTAAGTTGGCAGTAAGTCATGTTAATCAGGCTACAGCCCATTTTCCAAATATCCAAAAGATATTACACATAGGCCTACCAAACATCAGTTTTCGGCAGGTGATCACTTTTCGGCACGACACCGGCAGTAAATTGGATATTTGACACTACTTGGCCCTGGACACCGGTTGGAGCAGAGTAAGCGAAAATAAACAGCCTATTTCAGTCCCCAGCTGATCAATCTGTGCATCTTTAGCTGTAGAAGATGAGTTCCAGTCCAATACGCTGTTAAACAAGCTACCAAAAAATTAGCTAGGTAATGTTATAATAACAGAGTGGGCTCATAGAAAAATAATCGGTTATCATAACTTTTTGAAATGATTAATTTATTAATGACTCAGCATCATCTGTATTAAAGACAAAAGAATCAATTCATCCAATGTTTAAAGTGCATAAAACAGCTCTGCTAGCCTGCTTAACATTAATGGAGCTTCTCAACTACTGACGGATTTGAACTGGTTTTCTCCCACCGGACTGCTGTAAAGGAGAGCAGGCAGTGGACTAGACCACTGTGAGGCAAGAGAGGGGGGACTCAAAATGTTTCTAAACTTAAAGGGCACTTTAACTGCCTTGTTTGTGTTTGTATTGTTTTACTATTTACACAATTATTCTAAGTATATATCATTATATTATTTGATTGTTTTTTAAGGGGGAGACACCGCTCAGATAGGGGACCGAAAAAGAGAAAATATCCAGTGAGCAGCAGTTGTGTGGACAAAAATACCTTTTTGATGTCAGAGGTCAGAGGAGAACGGGCAGAGTGGTTCGAGATGACAGAAAGGCAACAGTAACTCAAATCACCACTCGTTACAACCAAGGTATGCAGAACACCATTTCTGAACCAAGCAGCAATTTTCCGGTCTCCGGGCTGAAGCTTTCCTGCAAGACCAAAAACCTGCAATTCATCGAGTGGCCACTTGAGGCTGGTTCCAAAAGGGAGGCAATCTCCATTGACCCCCATGTTAAAATGCCCAACTTTACAGCAGAAAAACATGTTTACAGCCTGGTACAAAAGATGGTTTTAATGTATATTGCTAATTTTGCCCTTCATGACAACTGAGGGGGGTGATTTTTTATAACTCACCTGTTTAAATTATATTAAGCCTTAAAGGTCTGCATTATTTGGGGCGTGGCCGCTTTGAGTGACAAGCGTCTATGGCCCCTGTCACTGCTAGCTGAGTGACTGCCGGCTAGCAGTGACAGGCCTCACTCAGCTACTACATGGAGCTCTGAGGCTCAGCCTGTTGGACATTTCTACATGCACATACTGGATGAATAATGGCAGGCTGTGTGATTTATTGGAGAGAGAACCTCCAGGAAGTCTGTGTTAATTGGAGAGTGAAATTCCTGTATTTTATTTACGCGTTAACAATATTTAACAGGTATCGCTGTCGGCATATAGCTTGTTAGCTTAGCTCGTTACGCTAATTAGCCACATACGAGCACCGCCAAGCTGCTAACGATGCTAAGTTAACGGGATTTAGTGTGTTCGAACCGCAGCTTTTAATGAGTCAAAGACAAGTCAGAAAGAAGAGAGAAGCCAAAATGTATTAGATTAACCTTAGTGTTAGACATTAGGGTGGTAATGCTTTGAAGAAAAGGCGTGTGTGAAGTTGTAAAGTAAAGGCTCAGCCAAACATCTCTGGCTCAGCTCTGTTAGCTGACGTTATGTTAACGGTAAACTTTACTAACGGGCAATGTAAGATTTGGCTACGTACTGTAACGGAATCACTGTTCAGTTAGATACTAGTCCCATACTATTATAAGTGGCTGGACCTGAACCGGAGGGACACGAAGGGTTTAAAGGCACAGAGCCGAGGGGGGATATATTCTTTGTGGGCTTCATCAGTGGGGATGATTGATTCAAAGTACATATTGACATATTGTCATCAATAAGTTATTGCACTTGATAATGTAGCATTCCTTGAGATTCAGCAAACAATCTGAGGTGATAACTGCGTTTGATCAGCAACATTTATGATAAGGAACTTAAAGGTGGATGCATAAATTGGCAGAACATATGTTGTAGGCTACCTGCAGAGATTTGCATCCACCTTTTTTACCAGCATATAATGAGCGTTATGCCTGCAGACAGGTAGCTGGGCTGTAACCTCCACCGTACAGCACCGGGGGTTTAGAAGCTACCTCTGCTAACGCAGAGTAGCATATAGCATTAGCTCCTTAGCATGAGCTAACTCGGTCATGTCGAGCTAGGCGGGAGTGGTTTCAGCAATACATCACCTCAGCTCCACCCACAACCCGCCTCTTTGCCCATTATGGTCATCTGGGAGTGACGCACGGTGATGCGTGCCAAGATGGCGACAACCAGCTCCGCCCATTTTTAAAATACAGTCTATATTCTGAACGCACATCACGTGGAACCTTGACGCAGATGGGCTACAGCAGCAGAAGAACACACCGGGTGCCACTCCTGTCAGCTAAGAACAGGAAACTGAGGCTACAGTTCGCACAGGCTCACCAAAATTGGGACAATAGAAAATTGGAAAAACCTTGCCTGGTCTGATGAGTCTTGATTTTAGCTGCGACATTCAGATGGTAGGGTCAGAATTTGGCATAAACAACATGAAAGCATGGATCCATCCTGCCTTGTATCAAACAGTTCAGGCTGGTGGTGGGGGTGGTGCCCCTTAGTACGGGCCCGGTGCCACGACAGGGAAGGAGGGGGCTTTGCCGTATAAGTTGTTTGTTTTTTTTCTGCGCCCCCACCCCCCAGTATAGAACCACCGCCAGGCAAAATTGAACTGCTGCTGTTTTTTGATTGTAGCCTAGGACTAATTGTTTCTATACAATATTCAAGTCCCCCAGTCATTGACTTCTCCTAAAAGTGTTATGTAGCCTTTATAAATTATGGCTTGCAAATATTGTGAGATATAAAACATATGTCAGTAGACCTAACATGAAGTGTGGTATGTAAACATGAAACCTATGAAATACACTTAGTGCAAAGTTGTCTTTCCTGTGATAGGCTATAAGTGTGTTTTGTGGTCCCTTGCAGAGAGCGTGTTTTTTTATCTGTGAAGAATAGGTTTACACCACCATGTAATGCTATTGTTTAGCAAGAAAAACATTTTTTCGTTGGGTAAAAATCTACTTTGAATTTTGGAATTGATTCTCCAATAAATACTTTTGTTTGTGTACTGGTCTGCATGCCCAATGGAGTCTGTAAAAACAAGCAGAACAGTAGCCTGAGGACACCTTATTGACACCTATAGTCAGTAATTTTTCTAAATTGTGCTACATTAAAATTCAGCTGTGTTTAGAATATTGGGTAAGGTAGGTATTTGTTCGCATCTATAGTGAAAACACCGACATTTTGCCTTCAAAGGATGAAAACAAACAGAAATTGGCATAGCAAGGTATTTTGGTAAGACCAAAAAGATTATTGGCTCTATCTTGCACCTGGTGCAAAGCGGTGCAAAGCGCAGTGTAAGTTCCAACTGGCGCACTTGTCATTTTCACGCCCAGTGCCCAAGTTGTTTAAATAGCAAATGCACGATGCAGGATCTGATGTTAATTGATGTTCTGTGTTGTTCTGCACATCCAAAAGATCTCACACACAGTCCAGGTTCATACAGTGAAACTGTTTAAGGGTAAAGCAGCTGTCCTCCTGTTCAATTCTGAGCTCCATCAGAGCATCTAAATTATTTCACAAGCCAAAAGTTGAATTCAGTTTCCTCTGCAGTTTCCTCCGTCCATTCATGTCAAGTTTATAACTACAGTTATAAATTTGTTGTGACTTTATTGCGCACATAACATTTAAAATGACTGACAGCAGCCTCTCTAATCATGAATGTAAATTGTTAAAGAAAAAACTCATACATCAATAAAACACAAAATACAGAAACCAGCGTAGGGGAGAGATGACCGTGACCATGACCAATTCACAGACTAAGTACGACCCTTTTGAACCATGACCACAGACCATTTTTTCTGTCGTCAAACTAGCAAAATTGGAGTTGGACACACCCCAAACGCAACTGCGCCATGCGCTTAGATTGATTGTATTGATATTGATTGATTATATACATATAAAAGAATTTGCCCCCTCACCATTTTTAACTGCCCCCTCAGTCACTTCACCTTAGTACCAATTGAGCATTATTTAAACTCTCACCCTCATAGCTATTATCAAAGATAAACATGTTACTGTTGAAAACAGATGGTTCGATCTCTGTCCCATTCTTAAACTGGCAGGCAGATCTATCCATTAGTCCAGACCAAAAGTAGTTTAGTAGTTTAAATTAGGGCTGGGCAAGTTAACGCATTTTTATCGCATTAACGCATTAATAAATTAACACAATTATTTTATCTCACGTTAACACAGTTTTTATTATAATTATTTTGAAAGTTCGTTGCTCACTGGCTCTGAATAATAGAAACCATGGCAAAAGCTTCTGTGCGCTACACAGCTGTAGCTTATTTAACTTATGTTAAAATTATAGGCTACATTTAGTATTAAATAATAATTTGACATTTTTCCTGATAATTATCAATTATGATTGATAATTACCGAATTATCTGAATTTTTTTATTGTGATAACATTTTTGGCCATACCGCCCAGCCCTAGTATAAATAGTATTTTAGCTTTGAAAATGTTAAAGGAAATCTGGGAGCCAGTTTGGTGGGCCTGATGCAGCTGAAAACATTAATATCTATCAAGTATTGATATTTATTATTTAAAGTGGCTATGCTTAAATTTGTCAGTAGAGTAGATGCTTGATCCAAATCCAGTACCAGCACAGACCCAGTCCAGACATCTTTAGCAGGTTACACAGACCCAGGTGAAATACAGGCACTCTCAGCCAGTACGAGCACAGCCAGAGATGTACAGACAGCAGCAGTCTTAACAGACTTTGAGGATTTTTCTAGAAAAGGCTTCAATTCAGGCTTACAAAAGAGGCAGACTGTTTTAAAAGAGGGGTAGTAGTGAGAGCAATGCAGTGTCAGGTGTGACTGTGCAGCAAATTGTTTACATGGTTCACTGACTGACTTGCACTGACTTCATATCACACATGGAGCATTTCAGAATAAGAACATTTTGCCTGATTTTGCTGACTTTACTTT
>NC_060164.1:2852053-2862910 GCF_021292245.1 Micropterus dolomieu | reverse complement strand
GGTACACTATAACGAAAAGAATTGGTTGCAGTGATTTCCAACTTGGGTGTGAAAGACTAAGAACAAGGCTTTCAAATGAGTTATAATTTAGTTTAGGTTTAGAGCTGATTAGTAGGCTAGAGTCGAAGATAGCTGCAACTCCACCTCCTCGGCCCGTGCCTCGAGGAATGTGAGTATTAATATGACTGGGAGGGGTGGATTCATTTAGGCTAACATATTCTCCATCACCCAGCCAGGTTTCAGTAAGACAAAATAGAGTCCACATTTAATTTTCCTATTAGTTTGCACTATTGCTCTTGTGGTTTTAATTTTTATGAGGTTTTTATGCACAGCTCCTCTTCTGTTTACCTTTGATTTAAATAATTTTGATGGTCGGGGGGCAGACACCGTCACTATAGGATTTTCATTAAGTAACTCCTGAAATGGAGGAGCAGAGAAGTGTGTTAGACTGCAACTCTGCATAGGGTTTTGGGTGGGTAACTGCTGAATTAGAAGGGCAGAGAAGTGTGTTAGACTGCGACTCTGCCTCCTGGTCTCAACTCTGGGTTGTCATGGATTTGGTCCGCTAATAAACTTGGCCAGATTTCTAGATACGAGAGCTGCTCCTTCCCAAGTGGGATGGATGCTGTCTCTCCGAATCAGACCAGGTCTTCCCCATAAAGTCAGCCAATGATCTACAAAGCCCACATCGTTTGCTGGACACCACCTCGACAACCAGCAGCGGAATGACGACATGCGGCTATACATGTCATCACTGGTCAGATTTGGCAGGGGTCCAGAGAAAACTACGGTGTTCGACATTGTTTTTGCTTATGTACACACCGACTCAACATTAATCTTAGTGACCTCCGATTGGCGTAACTGGGAGTCATTACCGCCAATCTTACTGTATTTACGTTTATCCTTAGCCAGCAGTTTCAAATAAGACTCAATGTCGCTCGCTCTGGCCCCAGGGATGCACTTAACTATGGCCGCTGGCTTTCGCTAACTTCATGTTTCTCAAAATGGAGCTGCCAATGATCAGAGTTGGTAACTCAGGCTGTTCTGCACCGACTACCGGGGACTGGCTAGCTACAGTAGCTAAAGACTGATCTACCAAGGTGCGGAGCCGGACTTCTAAATCACTGAGCCTCGCCTCCATATCTAAATATAAACTACACTTATTACATGTACCATTACCGCTAAAGGAGGCAGAGGAGTAACTGAACATCTGACACACCGAGCAGGAGAAAGTAGGAGAGAGAGAAGGTGAAGCCATCGCTAGCTGCTAAGCTAAAGTTGCTAACGGCTAAGCTAAAGTACTGTAGCATCAGCTACCAAAACTTTTGAACAACTATGAGATTGAACAGCAGTCACTAAAAGATGGAAAGAAGTGTGAGTGCTTAGGCAAAATTTCTGTAAGAATAAGTGTTTAGCGGACAGTTGGCTGCTGTAATCTAACAAATATAACTGGTATTTAGCGAGAGCAGCACAACAAGGTACCAACACACAAGCACCGGAAATTACCACAGTACGTCAGCAACCTGGGAAAGTCTGTGTATGCAGTCACCCACTCTACTGAAACAGCTCTTTTGTCTGTAACAGAAACCCTAAGGTCAGCTAAAGCTGCAGCCCAATCCTCGGTTCTTATCCTGCTTGACCTACAATGTGTTGTGGCAAGGACAATTATCTTCCTCCCACTGCCCAAGGCTCAGTGCTAGGGCCTCTTCTCTTCTCAATTTACACCACCTCACTGGGGTCGATCATTCGCTTTCACGGCTACACAGACGCTATGCAACTCTACCTATCCTTTCCCGCCAGACGACCCCACCGTCTTGGAGCGGATCACGGACAGTCTCTCGGACACATCTGCATGGATGAAGGCTTGCCACCTTCAACTAAATCTCTCTAAGACTGAACTCTTGGTCATTCCAGCCAAACAATCTATCCACCATAACATCAAACTACAAATTGACTCCTCTACCATCACTCCAACCAGGGTGGTGAGAAACTTGGGTGTCATGATTGATGACCAGCTTTCCTTTTCAGACCATGTTGCTGCTGTCTCTTGGTCATGCCGCTTTGCTCTATACAACATAAGGAAAATCAGGCCCTACCTCACTCAGTATGCCACCCAGCTTCTGGTACAGGCCATGGTTATCTCTCGCCTCGACTATTGCAATGCCCTCCTCAGCAGGTCTTCCAGCTTGTGCGGTGAAACATTTACATATGGTTCAGAACACGGTTCAGCGTCTGGTTTTTGATCAGCCCATGTACTCATGTCAGTTCTTTACTTAGCAACCTCCACTGGCTCCCCGTGGACTCCAGAATCAAATTCAAGTCACTAATGCTGCATACATAGTGACTACTGGGTCTGTACCCATCTACTTAAACTTCATAATTCAAGTTTATGTTCCTTCTCGGCCACTGCGCTCCTCCAGAGAACACTGTCTGGCTTTGCCATCCCTTCACACAAAGCAATCGCAGTCCCTGTTCTCATCTGTAACACCACAATGGTGGAACGAGCTACCACATGCCATCAGAGTAGGGGCGTCCCTCTCTAACTTCAACAAGCTTCTGAAAACTTTTTTTCTTCCGAGAACACTTTTATAACTCTTATAACACCTCTAACCCCTAACCTCTACCATGCACCTCCTGTACTCTTCTTTTTCTATCTAGGATGTGGTAAGAATAGCATAGTGTAAAGACTTGGAGCAGGGGAAACATCTAGCCTGGCTCAGTCCAAAGTGGAAAAATACAACAACCAACACCTCTAAAGCTCACTTGAGTGTGTAATGTAATTAATGGTTTAATTTTAGGGGGAGCTGCACCATCAAGTGATAGCATTATCCTATATATTATTTTTACATTTATGTTTATGTTTTGCATGTATTGTTATTATAATACATCATTTTTATAATCTTAAATTCATATATACTATATATTCCATATCATCCAATATTTGACTTATTCTTGCAAGGTATTTGGATTATTTTTTGTAAAGAAAACAAAACAAGAAAAACATAACTAAAAAAACACTAATTCCTGAAATATTAGGTCAAATTAAACCAATTTTAACATACCTGGTGCTCTGTAGAACCATTTATGTTCCTTCAAATATTCCGACCTCTAATTCGTGTTCTGTTATTGTGTCTTTTCTCTATTCTCTGAGGTAGTCGTTAGAACTTCTCTGTTTCTGTATTTTTTCCAGACCACAATCTGTGCTCTCTCCTCGTAGCTGTAGTTTTGCACTGTGAGTAAACATCAGGGACCGGTGCACATCTCCCCTCCAGTGGAATATTGATTCTTTGGTGTGGTGTGGCAATGAAGAGCATACACTGTGACCGCTTCACCTCACTCCACAAAATAGTCTGTATGGGTGAATGTTTTGTTTCAATATTAGGAGGTGCACATATTAAGGAAAGGAAGTCTAGGGGTTCTCCCCAAGGAACATTTGCGGATCAAACCCTTCATTTCCTGCATTCTGGTGAATTTGTATGCATCAGTCTCTGGTGACTCTGGATTATTGTGGGATTAATTTTATGTTTGCAAAAGAAATTGCAAATGAAAATGACATTTTAATAAACAAATTCCTATGGATTTTACTCATTATCATGAGAGCTACATAAAAATGTAAGTTCCTTAAAATGACAAAGATTGACGAGATCTACTGATTATTTTCTATATGACAGACTTGATGATGCTGCCTCCAAAACCATGTCCCCCTACTATTCTCCGTTGCTCTCGTGCTGTCTCCTCTCCTCTTATACTCTGCTCTCCTGTCCAACAACCATAAACACATGAATCATCAAACAATCAAGATCAGCGGTACATTAACTAGAATACATTTAAAACAGTTGAATATTTTAAATATAACTAAATGTTGAGCAGCAACAGCAATGTCACTACTCTATATACACAATATATGTATTCTACATGGTTACATGTTCATGCCTATTGAATAGGTATATTGATGAAGTAATAGGGACCTATGAAATCCATTTGAATTATCCCCAAATTCCATGTTTATCTTTCCGTTTTAAGCACATTTTGTCATCAGAGACTGTGTAATCATCAAATTTCAACTACTGACTAAAAATATGTTACGAATTAAATCAATATCAATGAATTTGATGTATCATGCAAATATGCATATAGAAATATTCAAATGTATGTGTATTATTTATGGGGACAATTCACAATGTATTGCAACAGTAGGATATTAAAATACTATAATACTATTTAATAGGAGACAATTCACAATGAATGCATTGTCCTCACTAATCACAGTAATAAGTGGGTCTGACTGAGGTTACTATCTCATGGGCAACGCTCCTCCTTGATTACAAAGCTTGACTGGACATATCTTTTTAATTTTATCTTACAGAATATCTGACTCCGCCCACACAGCCACAAAGTCTTCAATGAGCTTGCAGCATGCATCTGCCGATGTGTTTCCACTTCTGAAAATCGTTTATACTGCATTTTCATTTTCTAATTAGATTTTACTTTGAATATTGTCGGGGTATGACTCTGAAAATTAAATGTCAAACAGCTTGTGTACTTTCATTTTAATATGGTCATAGAATGCCCATACGGTATGTGAAAATGACAATGCTAATTGGATTATTGCATTTTAATTTTTACTCAAATAACACATACAAATATGTGGACAATTATAATGCTATTATGGAATTATATTTTCATTATTAAGTTTACATTATCATTTTAATGTAGTCTCTTATAGGTTTCCATACTTCTAGTATTCCTAGTATTAGCAGCAGAATTTCGGTCTAAATGTTCTGACACTTCCATATCATACAAGATATTTAAGAAAATTATTTTTCAAGAGAATGATTTAAAATGTGTAAATTTTTTGTAGAATTTACCAAGAAATCATAAAGAAAAAACAACAACAGCAAACATCAGAGCAATAAACAGTTGCAGAGGTTGATGAGGATTGATGGGCTGCTAACCCCTCATTTGTGGCTCCGCTGGGAACCCTCGCTCCTTGAGGCCCTTATGAAATCCTGGCGCTGATTCAGCCTCGGCCTCTAAATTCCTGCTGTGTTACTGGATAGTCTGCGGTTACCACTCAGAGTATAGGTCAAACATATCGGTGAGAAGCCATCGGGAACATCTATATCTCCCCACCTCTCTCCCTCCAGCCTACTACTCTCTTTCATCATTGCGTAAGTGTTGCTATGGAAGTGATCAGGGTTTCCATGGCGGCGCACTCATTGTTGTGAGAAGATAATGTTTTGGCCTGTGTCACACAACTAATGCCATAGGCCATAGATGAGAGATACAAAAGGACATGTATTGTTTCTCTCAATTTCCATTTGTAGTTCATAAAAACAGATCATTTAATTGTTTCTTTAATGAGACAAAGCAGGCTACACCAGGGAAAAAAGCTTGTTTTTTTGTTATGACAACTGCACTCTTACATACATTTTTTACAGTCATTGGCTCCCTTTGTATAACACCACACAAATCTATATACTGAATGGCTTTTTAGTGTTTTACTTGAAAAACCTTGCTGAAATTCTGGTATATGTGTGAGTAAACTGTTATTTTTGTTTTTAACCACTTGAAGTTGTGGAAGAGGATTAGGGCCACATATCAAAAATGTATTTGAGTTCTAATTAGAGTGTCAGAATTCTGTGAATAAAGTCAGAATTTTGACTATACACACGAATGCATTTTTCATATGGACCTTGTCCTCTTTCATATGAGGTTGTGTTCACTTTCCAGGACTGCCCTCCTCTTGCCCATCCAAGCTGAACTTTGACCTATGACCTTCCATAAGGAAAGGAATTCACAACAAAGTTTAAAGTTCCTGATGGATGTGCTCATAGTACATCAATTTAGGGCTTTTGCTTTTGAAGAACATGCTTTTCTCATCTTTAAAGTACGTTTTCATATATTTTTGTCACATACAAAACAGAAAAAAGTCCATTATATACATCCTCCATTTCTGCTGCATTTCACCCACAGGTCTCTTTTCCTGCAATAGCTGCAAATATCAGGTTTGATGTTTTTGGGCCATGATGTTGACCACCTCCAGTTGAAGCATCCATGTTTTATTTACCCTTGGTTTCTACATTTACTCTAATCATGCAGTTCAAAAGAAGGAAAAAAATTACAATCGGTAATCTTTAGAAATCCTTTGAAGCAGTTGGTCAGTTCAGCAACAAAGTCTCACAAACTGGAGAGAATTCCTTTGAAGAGCAGTAGTCCATCCAGGCATGTCTATTTGTTGTGTTGTGTCAGTTTTTAAGTTTTTTTTCATTGTGTACCATCAAAACATGATCTGCCGTCTGCAGCACATTTGGCAGATGGAACTGAAGAGATGTGAAGTGGGGTAATAGTGGACTTACAGCTGGTTGGGTCAGGGGTCTTCTTCTTCATACCGGCCGGTCCACAGCATATTGGCAGGGGCTCAGGTTGGACACGGGGTTCTGCACTGCTGGGTAAGCAAAGTTGGTGTGCTGCTTGGCCTTGAGCCGCAGGCTGGCCAGGCTGGAGTTGCAGGTGTCTCTGTACATGTAAGGACTGGCTGTGGTGGCGTAGGGGCATGTGGCCGCAGTCACTGCTACAGAGTTGAGCGCCGCGGGGCTGTTGAGGTTGTTGAGGTTGCCCAGATTATTGAGCCCCGTAGTGGGAACCCCTGCCACCGCTGAGGGCACCATGCTAGAGGCCATGTTCATGGAGGGGATGGAGCTTGGGGGGGGGAACATGGGCTGAGATGACAAGGGGCTTACATTCATTGAGTTAAAGAATGGGAAGCTCTTGGCGGAGAGTGGACTGCTTGCTAGGCTCTTGGTGGCCCAGTTGTTGTAGGAGTAACCCGTGTACATGTCATCGTAGGGCTGCATGAGTCCATTGAACTGGGCACCAAAACCATTTTTGCATAACTCTGCCTGCTGGTTCCTCTCCCTTTTTCTCCACTTGGCACGCCGATTCTTGAACCACACCTAGAGATGCCAAAAGAAGAAGAATAATTTGAGCGTTAGGTCTATTTGTTGAACTCTCTTTAAGCCCTAATGCTTCCCTTTAAGCCCCTAAAAAATGTTTTCTCTCGATAACAAGTATGCATGACTTTTTGGCTTTTCCCTCTCCTTTATTGAGTTATATACCTTTTTGTGCATGTAATAGGTTTGCAAAGTGAAAAAGAAGTCCACCTCTAAGGGAGTTCCCATCTCCCACAGAAAACTCTGCTCTGAACTGTCTGAAAACAGCTCGTTGTAGTCCAGCCACTTCCCTTTCATCCTTGTGACGACACAGGGATGACAGCTAAATGCGCCTCATATAACGCTCACCAAGCGGCTAGTCTGACATGCTCTCAAAAACACCGGTGGAAAAACACTGAGCTGCAGCACACACCTCTCCTCTCACTTCCAAACACTAGCTAGCCTCCAGGCAGTCAGTGGACATAAAGTTGTTACTGTGATGTAGAGACAGAGCTCAGTTAAAACTTTATGGATGAAAGTAATATAATAACTCAACACTCTGAAACTCTTACTCCAGTTCATGTAGCCTACAGATGAACCTCGTAGTAAAAGCAACATATTTCTATTTTGGGATCTTAGAATATAAACAAATTCCGGCTTGAGTCTTATTTTAGTTGGTTTGTCCATCATTTCTAGATGTTCTGATAACATTGTACTCTGACCTAGGAAGATGACAATACCTAAAAAAAAAAAGGCAGTTGTGGATCAGTTTGAAAGTTGACAAATGGCAGTGAGAGGCAGGTAGAATTGTGAAGTAAAACTGGCCTGCACACTCATTTTGCCCAGTCAATTATAAGGCCTGAGATGTTTTCAAAGCTTCACTTATAATTTAAGAATCAAAAATAGAATGACTGAGAAGTTATTTTCATATGTTATTATCAGAAAGTGTCAGGAGTCAATAAAGTCTAATTCTAAAATACATCCAGTCAGAATATCCTAACCCCTCTCAAATACGTTCAGTAATATTGTGTGCATATGCATCCAGATTTTTTGAAAGACATAATGATCCCAGAAAGTAAGTTGAAGTGTATCATCAAACAGTCATATTAGGCAAAGCTTATTAAAACTAATCATTGACTTATTTGAATAGTGAGATCCCAATGAAAGAAATGTCAGGGAAGGGCAATCTTCACATTTGTCATTTTATGGTCCTATATTTGGAGGATATGAATTGGATTATAGCTTTAGTGGAAAATCTAAATTGAGGTGTTTTAGAAATGAAAAGTGCACCGAGTTTCTCTTGGAGTGTAAAGACAAACTTTTACTCTGAATTAGACAGAAACCTTTCTTTTGTGGATACAAAAAGATACAAATGCATTATCTGACAGAAGTGTGCTGGTCACACTTGTATTTGTTTTACATTAAAATAATAGGTTATCAAATGTTTTTTTTATCTTTAATCCTCATAAAGCTTTTACAGGCCTTTCCTGTGTTGATGTTCATCTCTCTGCCCCCTTGGCATGCATGCTGTGTATCATCCAATCCCCTGTTATTATAGTAACAGAATGCTGTTGACCATTAATATGAGTATAAAGTGCATGACTCTGAGTTTTCCATCCCACTCACTGACAGCAGGGGAAACCCCACGCCAGAGGACAGAAGCTACCCAATCTTAACCGTGACTTGGAGGCAATGCTCTTTGAAGGTTTGTGGAAAAGGCTGAATGTCAAGGTTATTCAGTGGCTCAACTGCAGCCATATTTATATGCGTCTTCTGTGAAATTATCCAATGATTGCAGGAGAAGGAGATCAATTTACTTTCCCAAAAAAGCACTGAAAGGTATTTTATGTAAATTGAATTCAAGCAATCAAAGAATTCTAATGATGGTGGATCTAGAGTATACTGCCTGTCTGTGGCTGAAAATAAGAATTCCTAGCAGGTATGCTGCTTTGAGAATGATTCAGACATGTTTGAATATTTGAAGTTCTGAGTTCCTAATGGTGAAATATGTAACTCAGACACTCATTTCAAACATAGGCTAAGCATTTTTGGTGAAGGAGCATACGCTATGTCACTGGGTGACAGGTGTGCGTGTGTGTGCACTACATTCAAGAGTAACTGAGCACAGGTGCGGGTGATTTGGCTTTTTCTCTCTCTGGGGTGTGGGTTTAGTAGGAGCAGGACACAAAAGGAGGAAGTGGTCCCGTCCCTCGACAACAGAGAGAGAGGGGTCACCATTAGACGCAAACCGCACTGCAGAGACAGACAGCCTTTTGGATGTGGAAGGTGGACACATGACAGGGTAGGGGACAACGATATCGTGCCTCAGCCAGAACCCAGGAAGACAACACTAGCCTGGGTATTTCTGTAGGAGGAACGAGGAGGGTTAGGAATGTGTCCTATCCTTTCCCCAGTTAAGAACCTCTCTTACACCCTTTTCCTGTTTCATTGCCATGTTGTAGAAGATCTCCTCTTACATCTTAAAAATATTTCCCTACTGCTCAAATTTCAGACTGTACTATAGGTCTTTGATAATTACTAACAGCGCTTTTTAATTAAGCTAACAGGTGAAGTATTTTGAACATGTAGGAATCTGCCTGCATGCTGGGATTAGAAAGGCCACTTACAGACATTAATGACAAGACAATGTGTAGTCTGTTGTCTTTTCGAAATAAGTCGCGTGCGTGTTATGTGACCTTTCATCCTGCCAACATTAAGTTGATCCATTACTTGTCGGGCAGGCCAACAATTGTATTGCCATCCATCACAATGTGTGTTGTCCTACTCCATATAGCTACAATGACCAAACCACTGCTTCACCTTTGACATTTTTGCGTGTGAACTCAAGCTTTGGTAGAAGGTAATACATCTTACCGAGTACATGAAATAATGTTTAAATTTTTTTTAACCATTTGGGAATAATTTTCCCCTGCAATTACATTACTAGAAACTGATTTATCTGAATACAAAAATGGTTAGGATTGGCATATTTCAAAATTGTTTAGACTTGAGCAGATCGTCGCTGTAAAATATGTGACTATAAGACTGGACACTGGTTTCCATGGAATGATATAACCCTATATTTTCTTTCTATATTATATTTTATTGATAATTTTGTAGGTAATAGCCAGATTTAAATATTTTGAAAAATGCTAAAAGTGTTGGTTATATTGAACAACAACAAAACTGTCTACTATCTTCAAAGCACATTAATGGCTTTAGACCTGTGTGAACAGATTCTTTTGGCAGTGGAAACACACAGTAAATACAACAATGACCTATAATCACCTTTTAAGTTGATATGGCAGAGCAATTAATTTTTGCAACTTGCAATTGCAGAACTAGCAGACACAGAGCAATATTCTCATTAATTCTATAGAAGTTTGAAAGATAATTCTCAATCTAAAAAACAGTAATTAGACAAAAAAGTTTTTAAATGCATTTTCACAGTCTTCCTCAGCAAATATAGGAAGACCAAAAATTAACAGCATTCCAAAATTGTTTACATTCCTAGAGCCTTAGCAGGGCTAAGGCTCTACATCACCAATCGTGAGGTAAACAGTAGAAATACAAAGTAATCTGTATGTGACAGCTGAATCACATAATTGTGAGAGTCAATTTTGTTTTCATTAATGCTAGCTTTGAGGTTGAACTGAAAAATGGCAACCCATCTGTTGATGATCACTGTAGACTGTTCATTCATTGTAGACATTGACAGTGAACTTCAGGATGTAGCTGCTCACAAATACTACAGTAGTAGTAGTACAATATGTAAATGCTCCATACTTGTATAGCTTTTCGACCACTCAAAGCGCTTTTACACTACATCTGCATTCACCATTCATTCACACACACACTCATACACTGAGCCTAAGTGCTCAAACAGAAACTAACATTCACACACATTCAACAACCGCCAATTCGG
>NC_060164.1:2850276-2851953 GCF_021292245.1 Micropterus dolomieu | reverse complement strand
GTAATACATCTTACCGAGTACATGAAATAATGTTTAAATTTTTTTTAACCATTTGGGAATAATTTTCCCCTGCAATTACATTACTAGAAACTGATTTATCTGAATACAAAAATGGTTAGGATTGGCATATTTCAAAATTGTTTAGACTTGAGCAGATCGTCGCTGTAAAATATGTGACTATAAGACTGGACACTGGTTTCCATGGAATGATATAACCCTATATTTTCTTTCTATATTATATTTTATTGATAATTTTGTAGGTAATAGCCAGATTTAAATATTTTGAAAAATGCTAAAAGTGTTGGTTATATTGAACAACAACAAAACTGTCTACTATCTTCAAAGCACATTAATGGCTTTAGACCTGTGTGAACAGATTCTTTTGGCAGTGGAAACACACAGTAAATACAACAATGACCTATAATCACCTTTTAAGTTGATATGGCAGAGCAATTAATTTTTGCAACTTGCAATTGCAGAACTAGCAGACACAGAGCAATATTCTCATTAATTCTATAGAAGTTTGAAAGATAATTCTCAATCTAAAAAACAGTAATTAGACAAAAAAGTTTTTAAATGCATTTTCACAGTCTTCCTCAGCAAATATAGGAAGACCAAAAATTAACAGCATTCCAAAATTGTTTACATTCCTAGAGCCTTAGCAGGGCTAAGGCTCTACATCACCAATCGTGAGGTAAACAGTAGAAATACAAAGTAATCTGTATGTGACAGCTGAATCACATAATTGTGAGAGTCAATTTTGTTTTCATTAATGCTAGCTTTGAGGTTGAACTGAAAAATGGCAACCCATCTGTTGATGATCACTGTAGACTGTTCATTCATTGTAGACATTGACAGTGAACTTCAGGATGTAGCTGCTCACAAATACTACAGTAGTAGTAGTACAATATGTAAATGCTCCATACTTGTATAGCTTTTCGACCACTCAAAGCGCTTTTACACTACATCTGCATTCACCATTCATTCACACACACACTCATACACTGAGCCTAAGTGCTCAAACAGAAACTAACATTCACACACATTCAACAACCGCCAATTCGGTGTTCAGTATCTTGCCATGCAACCTGGGGGAGCCAGGATCGAACCACCGATTTAACAGCCAACCCGCTCTATCTCCTGAGCCACAGCTGCCCTTATTTTTGTAGCCTAAGAAACAGTCTTTGTCTTATAGCTGGCTTAGACCATGGTCACCTTAGCCATCATCACAACAATTGCCCCCCCCCCCACCCCCATCTTTTTCAGATTATTAAATGTAACCAATCAAAGACAGGAGGACCTCATCACTGAAACCAGTTGCTGTAATAAAAATATGATCAGGTTCTTTGTTCCATAGGGAACATGGCAGAGGTGTGTGTACCCACCCTGACTCGTGCTTCAGTGAGGTTGGTCCACACTGCAATTTCCTCTCTGGTGCTCATGTCAGGGTAGCGGTTTCTCTGGAAGGTGGCCTCCAACTCCTGAAGCTGCTGGCTGGTAAAGTGAGTCCTCTGCCGCCGCTGCTTCTTCTTCAGAGAGCCGTCCTCAGTGCTGGACTCATCCAGCTGGTTCTGGTGGGATTTCTCTGTGTCTGCAAAAAAAATAATCACTACCAAATTTAAATATACTATTATTTTCATTTTTATGCTTATAAACATGTATCGATATACATGTACA
>NC_060164.1:2843794-2850256 GCF_021292245.1 Micropterus dolomieu | reverse complement strand
TCTGCATTCACCATTCATTCACACACACACTCATACACTGAGCCTAAGTGCTCAAACAGAAACTAACATTCACACACATTCAACAACCGCCAATTCGGGGTTCAGTATCTTGCCATGCAACCTGGGGGAGCCAGGATCGAACCACCGATTTAACAGCCAACCCGCTCTATCTCCTGAGCCACAGCTGCCCTTATTTTTGTAGCCTAAGAAACAGTCTTTGTCTTATAGCTGGCTTAGACCATGGTCACCTTAGCCATCATCACAACAATTGCCCCCCCCCCCCACCCCCTCCCCAGAGAGATTTGGCAGGAGCTGTCACTGTGACCCTGCATTGTTTTGCCAAAGCTCTCTAATTGGCACCTGTGCTCCAATGATAAACTGGCTCCCTTCAAATTAATAAAGGCTGTGTTTTTTTATGCAGGGCTCAAGTCTGTATTAACGCGGCCTTACCAGTAGCGGGTCTAAGAATGTAAAGTTTGAGAGTGGCACTAAAGATAAGGTCATTTCAATCTAAGGGTTAACTCCTTTGGTAGCTATGAATGTGTTCTGTGCTCTACAATTATGTCACCTTTGCACTAGTGAAAAGCTCATGTGTCCAAAGAGAAAGAGTTCATCCACTGAGGAGCATGTGCTCCATTCATTTCTCCACACTGCATTTTGGATATTTTGGAGTCATGATCTGGGCACCAAAAACAAACATACCAAATGTCTTCGCATCTGGTCAACAGTTGCTGCCTTGACCAAAGTGGATTTACAAAAGTGACCTCCGCATCTTTTTCAGATTATTAAATGTAACCAATCAAAGACAGGAGGACCTCATCACTGAAACCAGTTGCTGTAATAAAAATATGATCAGGTTCTTTGTTCCATAGGGAACATGGCAGAGGTGTGTGTACCCACCCTGACTCGTGCTTCAGTGAGGTTGGTCCACACTGCAATTTCCTCTCTGGTGCTCATGTCAGGGTAGCGGTTTCTCTGGAAGGTGGCCTCCAACTCCTGAAGCTGCTGGCTGGTAAAGTGAGTCCTCTGCCGCCGCTGCTTCTTCTTCAGAGAGCCGTCCTCAGTGCTGGACTCATCCAGCTGGTTCTGGTGGGATTTCTCTGTGTCTGCAAAAAAAATAATCACTACCAAATTTAAATATACTATTATTTTCATTTTTATGCTTATAAACATGTATCGATATACATGTACAGTAACACTTTATTTTCAGTAATTTATTTGGTTGGTCATTACATATAGATACAGTGTTGGAAGAAGTATTCAGATACATAGTAAATAATAAATAAACAATAGTAAATAATAAACAATAAAAAGTTAGTTTAACTTTATAGTTGTTGTGAAACTTTTCCTAGAAATAACTGCTAAAAGCTTAATAGTTAAAGATATTATCATTTACAATAATTAATATTCCCTTATAACTGAAAGATTTTTTCAGTTCAGATTTTTTTTAAACTGTATGTTTTGAGCTTCACCTGGCCTGCCGTGCTTAGAGTAACAGACTGTGCCTAGGCAAGTTAAAAATGAAATTGAGGTTAATTAAAGCAACATTATGTAGTAATTTTATCTTCAGCTTCAAAATTATTTTGATGGTACACTGACTTGTAATAGAGTGAATGGAGTCTCTGTCATTACCACTCCAGGCCCACAGTGCATGCTACTACACTATGTAACAATGGAATCCCAGGCAGGAAATCTATCATGGCAACGGTGTAATGCTTTACAGCACCAAAACGACTCTTCAGCAAGCTAGCTATCATGGCAGAGGCTGCGAAGAGACCAAAGAAGACGTCTGAGGAAGCGAGAAAGAGAAAAAGAGAGAGTGACTGAGCAAGAGACCTGACAAGAGTAAATATCAGACTGACTTTTACACGTTGGCTTGAGCTAAAAGAACTGAAAGTATGCAGGACAGATGCAGAGCTGGCCTCTTTTCTGTTGGACTAGTCAGTAATAACTTATTAGCTGGCTCGCTGTGTCTTGTGCTGTTGCGTTGCTTGATGTTTGCCTGTGTTAGCAAAGTTAGTCAGAGACAGAGGTTTAGCCACTAGCTATAATCTTGACCCTGTTGGAGCCCTAGGCAAGATTTGAAATTGGCGCCACCCCCACCCCCCACCATGTCCAATCCTAAAAAGTCCACCACAAGTATTGGGTTCATCACTCTTCAATCCTCAGGAATTGTTTAAAAAGTTCCACAGCCAAACTCACAATTTTAGCACATATAGATGAACAGCAAAGTCAATAATCATGGTCAATAGTAAAGAAGTGTCATCAGCCTCCACATCATAGCCTAAATTGGGAGACCAAAACTAACCTGGTATCTGGGAAAGTGTCCCCCCATAAACTGTGTGTCAACCCAGAGACTGTGTTCTTGCATTGTAGCTTTTAAAAAAAAACTTGCCCAATTAGATAGGAAGCACCTCAATACAGAGATCTTTTTGAACCCTGCTCTTGAACCTGTGGAGTCTAATTGGCTAAATTCTGCATAGAGAAGCAAAACTATCGACACATTCTGTCTGTGAAACAGCACATTAGTCTGACACTTTCACCCTGGATTGCATCAGCACTATCAAATCCTTGCTGAAACTGACTGGATAATATTATCAGATCAAACATCATCTGCATTCCCTTCATACCACAGGCTGGAAAATGACAAGCATGAGTGTGATGTTGCATAGAGAGAATGATTCCACACACTGCGTTATGTTCAAAGATGTGCAGGAGCAGCGGTGATTGCATTTGTCCCCTAGCACAGTGAGTTTAAAGGACCACACATCCATGTTATGTCTGCCAGGGCTCCTCTCTGCCAGATCTTACTCCCGCAATTTGAGGACCTCACAGAAAGAAGTGAAATTAGTTGGCCAGCTAATCCTGCAGATCAGGCTTTTGTGACCGGGCAAGTTGAGCTCTGTTTGGCGAGGGCTTAGCTCTCAGAGCAGTTTGAAATGATCAGCAGGGTTTAAAAAGAGACTCCACAGAGCCACCAGCAAAACCAATAAGGGCCAGACCAAGGCTGTTATCTCGCAGTAAACTGACACTGGATAAGCTGTCACTTAAGGCCAAAGTCTATAACACAAAACAGAGGAAAGGGCAGCCCTTTTTAGAGCAATGCACTGACCAACTGTAAGAGCAGTCTGGCTGGTAATGTGCCGACATGACAGAGCCGTTCCAGGTCAGCGTCTCACAGGGCTTTAATCTGGAAAATAACTACAGTTTTCATTTAGATTTTCAAAGCAGTCTGCCAGACTTGCTCCAACGGGTAAAATCAAAGTCAGTTTTTACAGAAGCTGCACCTTTTTTTAAGAAAGAAAGAAAGAAATCTTTTTACAAAGAGACACACCAGAGATAGTACACTTATCCGTGCCTGTAGCATGGGTGTTAGCTTGGTGTGGTGAGGTGTGGCAGTCATATTATACTTCAGTATAACCAAGTCCAGATTTAAGAGTGTGTTTTGTGTTCATTGTAAAGGGGAACAAAAGCCAACAATAAACAGCAGCCAGGACTGTACAAATACTGAGTTAAGAATTCCCCCTAATGCACCCCACACTTTTTATACATTTATACATT
Organism: Micropterus dolomieu; assembly: GCF_021292245.1. Classification (NCBI taxonomy): domain Eukaryota; kingdom Metazoa; phylum Chordata; class Actinopteri; order Centrarchiformes; family Centrarchidae; genus Micropterus; species Micropterus dolomieu. The sequence continues at coordinate 2,846,695 of NC_060164.1, read as the reverse complement.
AAATTCCCATAATGCCAGCAGGCGAGAAATGCTCAACCATTTAATTTATTATTTTGCTTACAATAATTGCATAATTTATAGCATTTATAGTATAGTCATCACCACATTTTGATAATTTGGTAATCCTCCCACCCTAGTCCCTAGTAAATCTTGGATTATGGGTTAACCTCCCAAATAAAACCAATTTATCAATGCAAAAGAAATGCACCTGAGATATCTGTCAGTAAGGGCTTTACGTTAAAACTGCCTCTATTTCTCTTTCCTGTGCTAAAATCCACCACCTGGGCCCCTTTCAATAAATATGTATGCCCGATAAAAAGCTTCAGGTCCCACTAGAGAAAGGTTTGCAGACAGCAAGCCAGTTTTATTGAAGACTAAAGTATTTAAGACTGAATTAATTACATAAGAATTATAAATAAATAAGAAGACTGGTGCAGCAGGATATACATGAACACATTTTACACCACATTTCTTTCCTAAATAGTTTGTGTCTGACCATTTGTTAGGACTGGGATTTCTAATCACACACAGTTTAGCAATTAGATTGGGTTACACACACATAAACACACACACTTGAACACCACTAGATAGATATAGACTCACTGTTAGCGGGTGGGTTAAGCTGGTATAGGCTATTTGGAGAAGTTAGAGAGAGACTTCAGACAATCCACCTAGGTGATTATTTGTCATGTATAATGCCTGATCATGTTACAGAACTGTGTGAGCTAAAACTGTCAGTTTATGTAAAACAGAGTTGAGTAAAGCTTACGAGCAGAGAGGATACAGCTCCATATGATTCTCATATCACCTAAATGTCAGCTACGTAATGACAACTAAAGCACCTATGACAGCTAAGTAAAATCCATTCCTTGAGGAATGCCAAGAGATGCGGTGGAAAGTCACAGCAAAAGCTAGTAAGTAGACCTTGAGTTATTATTTAGTTTTTTCTCTCAGTCCTAGTAGTTGTAGGTTTAATGTCCTGACAGTTTACTTTAAATCACCATTCATTGGTTAGATTGTTTGATCATGAAATAGCCTACAGATAGGCTAATTGAAATATTCCATAGATGGTGAAAAACAGATTATTAAATGGATGCTAATAAAGTTGATATTTCTGATTTTAAAGAGGCTGATGATCACCTCAAGATAAGATGGCTTTGATTTCAGGATGTGCAGACTGGTGCATGTGAGCTGCCTTTAATACCCCTCATTGCCCTTTACAGATATTAAACCTTGGTGGGCCTAATTGGCTCTGGTTAAACTGTACTCTAGCTCAAAATGCACTGCCGAAATGGTTCTCTTCTGGTGCCTCCGTATGAGCCAGCATGCAGAAATACGGAGGACATCTCGGGACGCAAAGCAGAAAAGAATTACAGTCTGTTTGTTTTGGAGCCAATTTGCATCTATAATGCATTAAAGCTGCTGCACAGAAATTTGCCGTCCTCTCCAGAGTATTATTACTATTAGCCCATCGAATGTTTCCTGCCGTTTCGTATGCATGATATGCCTGATTGATCCACAACTGTCATTGTTTTGAGCATTTTCTTCCATTTCAAGATCATTGTGGTGATTCGGTCTATGCACGGTAGGTCTGATGATCTTACCGCTGTTGTCCTGGCCTTTACATCCCTGGTCGTGCTGCGGGGTCCCGGAGTCGGAGAGCGACAGCGCTGGGCTGCGGGCTTCACTGTCCGTCAGCAGGTTAAAATCCATACCCAGGCTCTGCAGAGACACACAGACAGACACATGTCAGGGTTTATTCTCCCAACACTGACGCTCACAGCGAGCCGCGGGACCCGGGGACAGACAACATACCGTCACCGCTGTAGCCGCTGTGGCCACCTGGAGGCGGCCGGTCGGGCCAGGCTGGCCCAACGTTCTCCTGTCACTATTACAATACTACTGATGTTCATAATATAGGCCCAATGAGTGCCGTGAGTTAACAGTGATCAGTTCGATTTACTCGCCTGATAGCCTATTTCTATAATCCTAAAATGCAGTCATGCCTTTACAGTTTCAGTTTGATTTACTCACAAAAATAGGCCTATCTAAAACATATTAACTGACGCCATCATCCAACACAGCAAAAGACATTATGAATATAGTGAATAGGTGCATTTTGTCCCTGAGACTCCACATCTAAAGCTGAGTCTAAAGCACAGCAGCTTTACACGGTTTTTGAGTTTAAAAAAAAGAAAAAACGAAAAACAGGAAATACTAAAATATGCCATTTTCAGTTTATATGCTCCTAATACACAAATACCATAAGGTCTTCATCAAAGAAACACAGCCATTGTCAGTAGTGCATTAGTGATACAGTCATTTACATAGTATTTCTCATTATTTTGTTGGATTAATATCACAATTACAGTTTCATCACAATGTGTTAATTGCTAGATTTTGTAAATGTATTTTTTCTTTTAGGTTAAAGAACACCTGACCTCCCAGAGATGTTTTCCTCTAGAGACTACGTATAGATTTAGTGTCCTGTTTGGAGAAAGTATCCATTGATATCAGTCAGTATCATGGACTCTTGGATTTGATGTGGCTTTGTGTGTATTTGCTTAAAATAGCAGTGCATTCTATTTCTATTTTCTCTTCTATCTTTCCATTCAGCCCTGGTTGTGGTTGTAATCCCGATCCCTTAATGTGAGCCTGACATAAGCAGCTATAACAAGACCTGTCCTGGGCTGTCTCTATTTTGGGCTACATGGGGCGAGCAATAGAGTTATTGCTGTAAAATACACGATGACATTTCCAAGCCAAATTCTAGCCGGTGATAAAGCACTGCTGCTCAATGGAGCCCAGAAATAGCTGGTCGTTTATTTATCCCAGAGCAGTTGACACCTTGAAAATGTTGGGGGTGATTTATGGCTAGAATGCTAGTCAAAAAGAAACATA
>NC_060164.1:2822489-2843694 GCF_021292245.1 Micropterus dolomieu | reverse complement strand
ACAATAATTGCATAATTTATAGCATTTATAGTATAGTCATCACCACATTTTGATAATTTGGTAATCCTCCCACCCTAGTCCCTAGTAAATCTTGGATTATGGGTTAACCTCCCAAATAAAACCAATTTATCAATGCAAAAGAAATGCACCTGAGATATCTGTCAGTAAGGGCTTTACGTTAAAACTGCCTCTATTTCTCTTTCCTGTGCTAAAATCCACCACCTGGGCCCCTTTCAATAAATATGTATGCCCGATAAAAAGCTTCAGGTCCCACTAGAGAAAGGTTTGCAGACAGCAAGCCAGTTTTATTGAAGACTAAAGTATTTAAGACTGAATTAATTACATAAGAATTATAAATAAATAAGAAGACTGGTGCAGCAGGATATACATGAACACATTTTACACCACATTTCTTTCCTAAATAGTTTGTGTCTGACCATTTGTTAGGACTGGGATTTCTAATCACACACAGTTTAGCAATTAGATTGGGTTACACACACATAAACACACACACTTGAACACCACTAGATAGATATAGACTCACTGTTAGCGGGTGGGTTAAGCTGGTATAGGCTATTTGGAGAAGTTAGAGAGAGACTTCAGACAATCCACCTAGGTGATTATTTGTCATGTATAATGCCTGATCATGTTACAGAACTGTGTGAGCTAAAACTGTCAGTTTATGTAAAACAGAGTTGAGTAAAGCTTACGAGCAGAGAGGATACAGCTCCATATGATTCTCATATCACCTAAATGTCAGCTACGTAATGACAACTAAAGCACCTATGACAGCTAAGTAAAATCCATTCCTTGAGGAATGCCAAGAGATGCGGTGGAAAGTCACAGCAAAAGCTAGTAAGTAGACCTTGAGTTATTATTTAGTTTTTTCTCTCAGTCCTAGTAGTTGTAGGTTTAATGTCCTGACAGTTTACTTTAAATCACCATTCATTGGTTAGATTGTTTGATCATGAAATAGCCTACAGATAGGCTAATTGAAATATTCCATAGATGGTGAAAAACAGATTATTAAATGGATGCTAATAAAGTTGATATTTCTGATTTTAAAGAGGCTGATGATCACCTCAAGATAAGATGGCTTTGATTTCAGGATGTGCAGACTGGTGCATGTGAGCTGCCTTTAATACCCCTCATTGCCCTTTACAGATATTAAACCTTGGTGGGCCTAATTGGCTCTGGTTAAACTGTACTCTAGCTCAAAATGCACTGCCGAAATGGTTCTCTTCTGGTGCCTCCGTATGAGCCAGCATGCAGAAATACGGAGGACATCTCGGGACGCAAAGCAGAAAAGAATTACAGTCTGTTTGTTTTGGAGCCAATTTGCATCTATAATGCATTAAAGCTGCTGCACAGAAATTTGCCGTCCTCTCCAGAGTATTATTACTATTAGCCCATCGAATGTTTCCTGCCGTTTCGTATGCATGATATGCCTGATTGATCCACAACTGTCATTGTTTTGAGCATTTTCTTCCATTTCAAGATCATTGTGGTGATTCGGTCTATGCACGGTAGGTCTGATGATCTTACCGCTGTTGTCCTGGCCTTTACATCCCTGGTCGTGCTGCGGGGTCCCGGAGTCGGAGAGCGACAGCGCTGGGCTGCGGGCTTCACTGTCCGTCAGCAGGTTAAAATCCATACCCAGGCTCTGCAGAGACACACAGACAGACACATGTCAGGGTTTATTCTCCCAACACTGACGCTCACAGCGAGCCGCGGGACCCGGGGACAGACAACATACCGTCACCGCTGTAGCCGCTGTGGCCACCTGGAGGCGGCCGGTCGGGCCAGGCTGGCCCAACGTTCTCCTGTCACTATTACAATACTACTGATGTTCATAATATAGGCCCAATGAGTGCCGTGAGTTAACAGTGATCAGTTCGATTTACTCGCCTGATAGCCTATTTCTATAATCCTAAAATGCAGTCATGCCTTTACAGTTTCAGTTTGATTTACTCACAAAAATAGGCCTATCTAAAACATATTAACTGACGCCATCATCCAACACAGCAAAAGACATTATGAATATAGTGAATAGGTGCATTTTGTCCCTGAGACTCCACATCTAAAGCTGAGTCTAAAGCACAGCAGCTTTACACGGTTTTTGAGTTTAAAAAAAAGAAAAAACGAAAAACAGGAAATACTAAAATATGCCATTTTCAGTTTATATGCTCCTAATACACAAATACCATAAGGTCTTCATCAAAGAAACACAGCCATTGTCAGTAGTGCATTAGTGATACAGTCATTTACATAGTATTTCTCATTATTTTGTTGGATTAATATCACAATTACAGTTTCATCACAATGTGTTAATTGCTAGATTTTGTAAATGTATTTTTTCTTTTAGGTTAAAGAACACCTGACCTCCCAGAGATGTTTTCCTCTAGAGACTACGTATAGATTTAGTGTCCTGTTTGGAGAAAGTATCCATTGATATCAGTCAGTATCATGGACTCTTGGATTTGATGTGGCTTTGTGTGTATTTGCTTAAAATAGCAGTGCATTCTATTTCTATTTTCTCTTCTATCTTTCCATTCAGCCCTGGTTGTGGTTGTAATCCCGATCCCTTAATGTGAGCCTGACATAAGCAGCTATAACAAGACCTGTCCTGGGCTGTCTCTATTTTGGGCTACATGGGGCGAGCAATAGAGTTATTGCTGTAAAATACACGATGACATTTCCAAGCCAAATTCTAGCCGGTGATAAAGCACTGCTGCTCAATGGAGCCCAGAAATAGCTGGTCGTTTATTTATCCCAGAGCAGTTGACACCTTGAAAATGTTGGGGGTGATTTATGGCTAGAATGCTAGTCAAAAAGAAACATAATATCTGTCTTACACTTACTTGCTTGATCAAAAAATGCATCCTAATCCAAAAGTCAAAAGTTTTACTTCAAAAAGTAATGATGTCCTCATGATGTGCTCATGTGACTTAATTATTATACCTGTGATGTCAGGTCACATTTAGAAGGTATTTAGCAGGCAAAGTATTGAACATAACAGCCAATAAAAGCAAAGACATACAAATGTCAAACCACTATATCAAACATAGGGAATGTGGATAGAGGAATAAAAGAAGTGAAGGCTCAGCCCACCTAAACATGTTACTTTTTACCCTCCTTTTCTATGTACCGTGCATTTCCCAAAACACTGGTGAGTAAAACCTAAAGTTTACAGATTTAGAGCAAAGTCTCAAGCTGCTGTAGACTACTATGAATCCATGTCATCAAAGATTTAAGAAGTTGATAGGCCTCATCCCTAACAAATCAAACAGAGTGTGAGGTGGGGGTTTTTAAGACCTGCTGACTGTTTGGATGTTGCCAGTCTCTCTGTGTCTAGTCATGTTGTGGTTACGAGCAAATTTAGATTTTCATGGGAATTGGCACATTTGTCTGCCCCCTCACCTCTCTGCCCCCCACCCCCGTTGTGTTTGGTTTGCCACCATGCCAGTCCTTTGTGTGTCGGTCACATGTGACTTTTGCTGAGGTTAAATTTGAAGCCTCTCAGGGGAGGCTGGTTCAGAAGCATGGCATTGCGTCAAACAACAACCCCCCCTTCACCAACAACAACACATTGTACAACTAGGTTGAAATCTTGAACCCTTGAACCAGACTCACTGTCACCATTTGAACTTGTTAAAATTACATTATTTCCCTCTGCGCTCTTTGAACATCAGCATAAGCTTTATATCAGCCGTTCCACTTTTAGAGCTTCAAGTGTGAGTCTTAGAGGACAAGAGGAGGAATTGTTCTGAGCAATAAATTGTTAGTGATGATTTTATTTATTTATAATTCTGGAGGGATACAGAGGGATGCTCTCTATATTTTTCTATTACATTTTAGTATTATTTACTTTTTGTCTAAATGCAAATGCTGGATATTTAGTCCAATATGTATCATAATCCCCCTTTAAACCCCACTATATGTAATTTGTGAATAACTGTAAAATGTAAACTCCTCTCCAGGTCATTACAACACCCAAATTCCCAGATACAACTCTGATTACATGAGCGCCTTGTCCTCAGTGGTAACTACGGCTCTGTTGAAGACTCAGGTAAATGTTTGATGTTAAAGACCCCTACAGGAATACAGCATATTCTAAATATGACATGCCAATTAAATTTTTTATTAAAGGTATCTGATATAGGCCTATTTTGTGCTTTCCTGTAAAAAGAAATCTTGTAGAAAAGACTTCCACTTTAGTAGCTAAAGATACATCTACATCAAGCATACATCAAGCACTTAAGACATGTGAGGGTTATAAAACTCTGATATTAAGTTTATGCAAAGTACATTTTTTAAAGGAAATTCAGACCAAAAACAACTTGCACTTGTCTATAAATACTATAAATTATGCTTGAAAACTCATCAAATAGAGATTTGCTTTGTCATTTTGTCCCCATCCAGTTACCACAGAGCTTCATATTCTTCTAGTTTCAATTATTACAATGATTTAAACTTGGCATGCAAAAGTGAACAATGTCATCAATGTAAATTACTAGTGTTTTCCCTTAAACTCTGACTGACCCTCACTTAATATTGTGTCAGTCATTCTGACAAAGCAGCATAATACTGCACTAAAGCCAACCTGCATATTCTGATTAAAGGTTTAGCACTTTATGACCACTAAATATCTGTGACATCTGATAGAAGCCAATGTTTTCTTCTATCAAATATATCAGTTGTCTTATTTTGGCCATACAAACATGCCTCAACCCTTTAAAATAATGCCTAATGCACATTTCATATTTGTCACTGCTAACACAAGTAACATTTGACAGAGACTTTAAAGAAACACTTGCATCTGTACTTCGTTTAGTACCTGTGAGAATTATCGGCACATTTCAGAAAAGATTAGGAGACAGGAAAATGGGTATTCTTCTGTCGGTAAGAGGCCATCGCTGCATAGGGAAAATATGCGAGACTAAGGAGAAGGTCAAGTATCCCAGTAGAGAGATAGGCACACTCCCTCTGTGTTTTGGCTTTGGATTAATGAGCCTCTGAAATGGATTTGTAGGTTAAATTTGACTTGTGGGTCATAAAGGACAGTTATTCCCTTGTTCATAATCACAAATACTATTTATTTGTTTAGTAAAATGGCCCAGTAACAAAAAAAAATCATCTGTCTGTGTTGGGATTTCAAAACTGTACAACTTTTGTGTTTTTCAAACAGCCCTGGTCTGACATCTCAGCAAGCTTCCTCTGATGGTGTAGCACCATGTCCACAACATGTTACAGGAAAATGACTGATCTGGCAAACATAACCAGCCATCATAAAATCCCCTCTACTACAGTGAGTTTTTTACTTCTTCAAGACAGGTAACTGTTTTAAATCCTTTTGAAATAATTGAGTTTTCCTTTGTTGAAAGTAACACAACTGATAACAAATGTACAGGAAAAAAGATGAATTCAAACACAAGCAAGTTACATGTTACATTTAACGCTTTAAAATGAAAAATTTTTTTGTTTGTTTAAAACGGCATTACCTTTCCTGTAGATGTGTGTTGAGTCGTTTTCCTGGATTTTAAAATCAAAGACTCCACAAACAAGTCCCAGAGGCTGTTGGAACAGTTCAGTCAGGGTAGGCCTACTTGCCTGACAGAGCAACAGCTGTCCCTTTGTGAGAGCAGAAACCAAGTCTTGTATCAGCAAGGTCCAGTATTTTGGTCAGAAATATGAATGTGAGCCAGTGTGAGGGGCTATATCCGCAGCGGCAGTGATGGATGGACAGGCGGTCTGGTGTCAATGTGGTGCTGAGAGGCCGGCTGGCTTGGCAGGACGGGATGAGGGGTGATGCAAGCCAGTCATTTTGTCCAGAACAAGGTGTCAGTACCCCCCTACCCCTCCTCCCATGCTACACACACACACAAACCAGGGGCGCCACATGATTATATTTCCTGAATCAAGAGCCTGTCTCCCCCTCCTTCTGAGTGGATATGGCCAACAAACTATCACTGAGCTAACAAGCATGCTGAGGTGCTCAGGAGCTGACAGACTGATCCTGAGATGCTCTAATGCTGGTGGCTGTATTGATGCTGAGTTGCCTCTGTGGTAATACACAGTGATTGAAGTTTATAAAAATCAGTTTACCTGAGCTTCAGTTTTCACCCTCCTCTTCAGTGGATATCAGAGGGCCCAGGTTATTTCCTAGGCTTCACTTGTGAAACTGAAGCACCCACCTCTATCTCCACAGCTACCTGACATGCTGTTCAGTTGCTTTTCTGCTTAAATAAAGCCTACAACATTGCTAGGATGGGACCATGTGTTTACACTGAATGTTGGGGGCCTCCCGTTCAGAAAGGGACAGCAAGTTGAGAGACTTCGGTTTGCATAAGCTACAGCGCTTTGCATAAGCTGTCACCGGTGACACCGACCTCATTAAAATATATATCTGGTGATAACCTAATAATAATAAAAAATAATAATGGAAGCAAAAATCCTCTCATTTTTCGTGAGATTGTCGGGTCCATCTGGCGGTGCGCGTGGCAGACATTTCCACGGACTGCAGGCATTAGCCCGGGAATTATTCATAAACGCGTCCAGAATTAATTCCCGGGATTAAGAGTTGATTAAGATATGTGTCACTTTGCTGTCTGAGAACTTATTAAGGGCCTCCTCGAAGAGGCGGCAGATGGAATTTCAGTCCAATGTTTGTAGATGTTAATTTCTGCAGCATTTGCATATGAGTGAGGGAGTGAGGCCGAGTCCTGCAGCAGGATCACTGGCTCCGCGCACTGCCGGGAAATAATGGGCTGTGCGCGGTAACACACAGTCCACAACAGTGATTATAACACAGCCTTTCTACAGCAACAATTTATTACGGTAGAGCCAAAAAATGATTTCACTGATTTGGCTCTAAAGTGTGAAACAACGTCTCTAATTTATAGGAAATAAATGAAATTAGAGAAATTCGACAAGAGATACGCAGCATATTTAACAAATAGTCGATTTTATAAATTAAGTTTAGGAGGTGGTATTATAAGAATATGAAGTTTTAAGTAAGTTCCTGTTTGCGGTTAATGTTTTTAAAGGAATTCAACATTTCCAGTCATATTATTATTATTCTGTTTTAGCTAGCGTATTTGAATTGTCTTCTTCAAATTTAAGTTCCCACTCGTTAAGAGCATTGGAGTTGGTTTCTTCGCTATAACGACAAACTAGTGATATATACTAAAATGAACTACAGATCTGTGTACAGAGATGTGCTGTGGTGAACTACAGCAGGGCCTCACAACAGGCCGAGGCCTTCGGACCTGGCTCTGGTGCTCGCGGCTGGGTGATAAACACTCAAAGAAATATTTACATTGTTCCCTGAGGCCAAACGTGAACTTCGATTAAACAAATGTTATTTTCATATGTCCTGACCTGGGAACAGATGCAAAAGAGGCTACTTAACTGAAGGCCTGCTGGATGAAATCTAACCCGGGTATTCTTGAAAGGAAATCTGCCTTGCCTTTGATTTTTTTTATAAAAGAAAATTTACGGTGCGAGGTTAAAAAACGAAAGTTAATTGTTTGGTAAAAGGAACCGTAGTCCAAACCTTAAAATACAGATTAGGCTTTTTAATATTGTAGGATAAAATATAAGAAAAGGATGCTAAAACATGAAGCTGCGTTACAATTTGAGTATTGGAGGCTGTTCATTTAACATTTCCGTTATAACTTCCATAATGCCAGTATTTTTATTAATGGGTTTATTTTGAGCGAGTAAGGCAGAACGGGCTCCAGGTTTAACATTGGTCTCGATCTCACCGCGGGCTAAATACACCCTCCAAAAGACGACCGTGGGATTCTGCTGTGAGCTCCGGAACGAGCTCCGGAATGGACCCTAACTATATTTGATATCATTAATAGGCTATTATTTTTTTTATTATCTTTATTATTGTCAAACTACTGTTTCGAAGGTTAGGAATGAACATTTACTCTTAAATATTAAAACGTTAAAACCCTGAAATGATCTCTCATAGTGTTTGTTATATGGATGTAAATATTATAAGCACAAGTCAGACTGACAGTTTGTCTGTGTATGGGAGGTTGGTGGTGGGGGGTGTACAGCTCTGTTTTTCTGGCCGCGGTCTCCTGTGGCCCCGGCAGCCACCTGTCACCTATCAATTTTCCCCACATCCCCAAAAATTGTTGACCTTCCAAATATTTTCAGGACGCCCGCCTCTGCGAAGTCTAAGGATTTTGGCGAAAACACAAAGCTATAAACATGATCATTCAGTATAATACTAGAGGAGAAAAGCGCAGGTCCTTTTCACTGCAGGCCTCACACACGTTCAGACGGAGAATTTAGGATTGTAGGATTGTCACCAGAACACAACACCGTAAAATCTTCACGTTTAGCGAGACCACAATAACACAGGGCCTCTCCACAGAGTCTGTTTTGTTCTTTGAGTATAAGTTGTTGTTTTTTTTGTTGCAATTTGTAATCAGGGGATCATTTAGTTTGAATGGAAGATGCGATAGGCCTAAATACTTTTAAATGTGTCACGTTGCCTAGTGTGTTGCCTCTCGTCAGCATCCTAATCTGCTCCGTGGGCGCACAGCCGAACGTAAACTCCTGTTTTGTGTGTTCCAGCCATATTCAGAGCCATGAAGTGTGTTCTTGGTACTTTAATGTGTATTTGAGGAATCAAGCCATGCTGGTGTTATGGAAATCTGCAAATTGTAGCCTAACATTGTAGGAGAGTTAATGAAACCCTGCTTTTTACGCACAAATAAAAAGGGCTTGTTGGACTCCAGACTCACAAAGACAATAGATACATAGAAAGGAGAGAAAAAAGTGCTGTTATTTGCACTTACATCGATCCCGGTCTGGTTAAATTAATCCGCGGAAAAGGCAAAGAGTTTTGCTGTAGGCTGATGGGTGTCCTGGTCTCAGGTTTGCTGGTGACATGGACAAAAAGTTCCTCGGTGCGTCAAACAGTCAGAAAAAAAGCGTCAGTCATTCAGTTTCCTTCTTCCTATTCTTCTTCCCTCTGTGCTGTCAAACATGAACGCTGTGGAGGAGTGAGGCTTGATCCCCACATAGAGTATAGGGAGGGAGGGAGGGAGGGAGGGGGGAGGAGGAGGAGGGGGCTGACTTAATGCTAAGTATTGTGTGTGACAGGTCCACTGTAGAAAGGACGGCCCCTATACTCACATGGGGCACAAACGCACGCATACACACACTAAGTGCAAATACTCCCTACACCACACCACACCACCCCCACTGGCTCTCTGTCTACAAACACTCTTTCCATTTCTTTCTCCCTGCAGCTTCCACAATGCACCTTTTTATTTATCTACACCGCTGTCGGCTGGGATACTATAGGTGTGGAGACTTGCTATAGGCTATGGTAAGTCCAAAACATTGTTCTGATTTATAAGCATAATATTTTCTTTATTTTGATGTTGAAATAAAATCTAAGCAAGAATCAATTTTTAAGCAAAAACTAAAACACTGAGGAGCAGTAAGAAACAAACCTCCCTGTTATCATTATAACACTTTTTGAGAGTTAAATCTTATAGATCCATCTTCATTAGCAATTTCAACACAAACATATTTACATGAAAAAGGAGCAAAGGGAACTAGAAACAGCCACATTTTCAGAACAGTATTTATACATGCTTCCAGGTGCAGAGTTACAGTTAAAAATCTTAAAATAATTGATCATTATTACTATTAGTACTTTTATTTATGTTTGTATTATTACCATTGCCATTACTATTATTATATATATCTCTATGTGTTGAGTGGCTGTGTTCTCTTTCCTCCTGCTCTCTCTCTCTCTCTCTCTTTTAACCCAACAGGTTGAGGAAAATGGCCAACCACCCTCAGTCCAGGTTCTGCTCGAGATTTCTGCCTATTTAAAGAGTTTTCCTTCCCACTGTGGCCAAGTGCTGTGGTCATGGTGAGAACTGGGTCTCTGTTTATAATATTACAAAGAGTACGGTATCAACAATTCCCACCATGAGCAAGCACTTGGCCACACACAGGCAAGGAAAAACTCCCTTTTAGCAGGTAGCACCCTAATGTCCCCCCGTTCACACACATATTCACAGACAGCAGAGACTGCCATGCAAGAAAACAACTGCTCATCAGGAGTAACCTTCTGATTAGACAACCACTCTACCACCTGAGCCATGCTCAGCCATGTTTCCTCTGGTGATAGGCTGCCCGTTAGTTGGAGAATAAATTCAACAGGTGGCCAGTTCCTACACCTTTAAGGATGCTGATTGGTCAATTTGATTTGATTTTTAATTTTCGAACAAATCCACTCTATTTGTAAGGAAGTGTAAAACACAAGGGAAGCAGTGAGAATCAAAGTTCAATGACCTAAAATAAATTGTAGAGAGCAGTGAGCAGTAAAAGAACAGAAAAGGAGTGGAAGTTCAAGCACTGAAAGATGTTGAAATTGCTGAAATTATAAATCGAGCCTGAAGTGTTAAAGTGTCATACCTCAAACCTGATTAACTCTCAGTTGAGGAATGAGAGCTGAAAGCATTAGAACTGTGAGTTGACGTGTAAGTGCTGAAAGCAGTTGAAATATCAGCATATAAGTAAGAGTATATTCATACTAAGCTGTTAAAACACGTGTTTTTCTCTCTGTTTCAACCTTCCATCCACAATAAAACTGTATTCTTCACCTACACAGTTTCAGCTTTTCCAGAACAGTTTCCAGGGTGTCTGAATCACTGGCTTGATGTTTCAGTGTGTATGGGGGAAGCAAGACTAAGCTCTTACAAAATAACAGTATTAGCAAGCCCAGTGAGGGTCAAGGGCTGTATGGCACTAAAGTTAGGATTAGATGACCAGGAAGCTTGTGCTCCAGTTGGTGAATGAAATTCTAGTATTTTAGTTTATTATATTTAGCAGGTATCAGAAAATAATGTTAGCTAGTTAGCTTAGCTATTTAACTAGCTAATTAGCAAGCTTCAAGCTCTGCCAAGCTGTGCTAACAATGCTAAAATAACGGGAGTGTATGTTAACCACAGTGTTTAAAGAATCATGCACAGAAGTTGTTTTAGAGAAGTGTTTGAATTTAGTGTGATAATACTAAAAAAGGCGTCTGTTAGAAGTTGGAAAGTAATGGTCAACCTCGTCAGTTAGCTGATGTTATGCAATGTTAACGTTAAACTTGCCAAACAGGTAATGTTAGATTTGGATAGGTAACAGTTAACGTTACTGTAACGGAGTCACTGTGTTAGAGAAAAGACCTGCGGAAACTAAACTAAAGTGGCTGCACCTGGACTGAGGGACGGACACAATGTTTTAAGGCAGAGAGTTGAGGGGGGAGCGTCAGTGGTTGCCATGCGGTTAAGACAGGTAACGTTAGCTGGGCTGTAACTAGGGCGATGTTCTTGAGTTGGGTAAAGTTAGATTAGTCATAGCGAGAAATTAGGTGTGTGACAGCTGCTTCTGAGTTTGTGTAGGCTCTCCAGCTGCTTGTATTTTTAACCTGTGAGGGCCCAGAATACTTTTTGTTATTGGGTAGCACGAGATTACTTTATTGACAACCCAAAGATGCATTTAAATTCTCGATAAAAGAATGTCAAGTTGTACCAGTTCAACAATAAATATAACATAAGAGCTATACATAACATATTTATTATTTAATAAGAGCTAACTTCAGTGTTCAAGTGGTATCTGCTATTATTGTCTGTCAGCATGGATTACTACAGCACAGTGTCCAGCAACAAAGATTAATATTGCGCATATGAGTAAACGATGAATTGCATATTGCTACCATAATTACTATTACATGCCATAGAGAATATTATGCTGAAGCAATCTCAGAGTTCAGTATGTTTATGGGAGTTGGGAAGAAGCTGTGTCAGTAACTGTCTACCCATGTTGTCTTTAAAGGGCCAGGTAAGCTGATGGCAGCATCATTCCAGATGTGGATTGCTGAATCCAGCTCTAAAGAGGTCCTAGCTTCCAGCGTTGCTCACCAGCTTCTGTTCCAGCTCCTCCACCTCACTGCTTTGCTTAGCCTTTTGTTTTTACTTTCACTCCACAACACCTGAACACTACTGATTTTTGACACTGGGTTCCTATCCACAGGTTCTGTCATTATAATTACTGTTACAACACATCACTTCAAGTCATACAAACAACTTTTAAATTTGTAACCTTTTAATATTAATTATTTCATGAATGCAAGACATGATTTTAAATTAATTAAAACTATCACTTGAGTATTGAGAATAATTAGTTAGTGAATTTGTAAATGAAACCATTAAGCTGGTATTTAACATATTGCATCTATGTGAGTAAAAAGTAAAAAATGTAAAGCTGATGTTTTATACTGGTCTTTTTTGGACTTGTGCATTCAATCAGACCTCAGAGTTTGCAATGCCACTATTAATGATACCAACTAGTGGGATTCATTATTACTCTGTGCAGGTCATTCTCAGTTTCAGCAATCATCCACAGGTTGGTTTAGATGTGGACACATTCTTTTGTGTTTAAACTAGACTTATGTCAAACAGTAAATGTTCAAAAAAAGTCTTCCAAAACTTTGGAACGTTTTGGTGATGGTTGTAAGTAATTTACCTTAAAGTATAAGGTAGAAAGTGGAAATACTCTGCACAAACAGAAATACTACAATAATAGGAAATTAGTATTTTCACTTTTTAACTTCTACTAGACTTCTAACCCTTAGCAAGAGTTCAGCATTAATGTTTGATGTTATATTTGTGTTGTTTGATTAGCTTGTCCTTTGAATTGACTTTGACATTTTCACAAAACAGAGACAAACAGAGTTCAAATATATGGAATGGATATTGCAATGTGAACAATAATTCATACATTTTTAAATGGCCATTAACAAAAAGTGGACAATATTTAAAACTAAATGTAAAAGTAAACAGAAGGAGAGAAGGCCTTTCCACGTCAGTCCGCTCCCACAGATTCTGATGTCCAGCACAATGAGGAAGCTTCTCAAGGCCTCTGTAGCTCTCTGGGCACCAGGTGGGACAAATGATCCACACTGTGACTATGGGAGGGAAATAAATGTGTAATAAATGCTACAGGTAATGTAAAATATGAAGTTAACAATAGAAGATGGCTCAGCTTTTATGTTGACAGTATTATAATATCACACATGGGAGAATATAGAACATAGGAGCATCACCTCAAAATATAGATGACAGTCTTTAAATATTTTTATTTGAAGACAGACAATGTAATATCAGCAGTCAAATGTCAAGTAGCCAAGGCTAGGACTTACAGTTTAAGCTGTGTGTAGCAGATCTGATGGCATCACAACTTAACAAGAATCGATCACTGAAAGAAATAACATCTTGTAACAAAAATATTGCCTTTCTCTTTCAATAGTCATATTCAAGACAATAATCTCACACAGCACTGTCGATAGCAGTAACGTTACTCCAAAAAAGAATCCAACATAGGGTGTGGGGAATTACACTCTGTAACGTAACATTAAGCCTTTAACAGTTGGGGCTAACGTTTTGCAAGCTACCATCATATGTAATCTAATAGGAATCTACTGCTAGCTTCTTAATGTTATGACAAGTAAGTATTTTGTTGTCTGACAACAGAAACGGGAAAATATGTAAATGAGAACAGCTATATTGTGAATTTTGCTGCATTAAAAGGATCATTGGGGATTTTTGAAGTGGGGCTGTATGAGGTACTTATCCATAGTGAGTGTATTACCTGCAGTAGGTGGCTAAAACACGTTATCTGCTGACCCTGTCCTTAGCAGTACACTGCTTAGCTTCTATGCTGGTAGAAACCTGTGCTTCTCTAAACTGGGGACATGCTGACCTTAATCTACTGCAGGTAATATACACTGACTGTGGATAAGAACCTCCTACAGTCCCACTTAAAAAATCCCCTGCTATCCATTTAATACACAAGGTCATCAGAGAGCAAGAGGACACTAAACGGTGGTTGAATGGGCTGTCATTCAGCACAGTACTGAAGTTAAGAAGAAAACATTTTCTATCCTTTAACTTTCTCTGTTTAAATGTTGATACAGCTGGCCAACAGTATTTTATTTTTATGTCAAATTAAGAGTGAGAGATGAAAGCAGGCCAAAACTACATAATTGTGCTAGCGCAAAACACAGTTGATGTGTGCCTCGTAAAATCTGACCCAACCAAATCATCTTCTCTTTCATCTCCTTCGAAAACACACCAATAATAAGATAACCAACACATTCAAACAAGCAGGTCATGGAACCAAGTAGAAATCTACACATTGCTGTACACAGTCAGTCAAAACCTTTAACTAAATACCATCACGTATGGTATTAGGTGCGCTTGACTTCATGAGGCACTGCGCAGCGCTGACTTAACGTGATGGACTTCAAATAAAGTACGCTGGTTAGAAATGTTGTTCCGACTGCATTTATCTTTGCAAATGTCGCAAGATCAGTCATTGTTCTAAGCTCACCGTAAGCTCACACAGTCTACCGGAGGTAGAATGTGTCCAACTTGACGCCAGTGTTTTTACACCTCGCCACTGCAGTCACCTGCACCTCATGTTAGACTATCAAGTTGGCAAAAGTCAGCCGCAGTCATCTCGAACACACCTGTTGCCTGCTTTACTCTTTAAAAGCGGCCTTCCTGTGTGGTTGCTACTACAGTCTACTACAGTCTTGGAGAGCAATGGCAACTCCCACATGGATGAAAGCAAAGTATGTACACAGTTATTGTTGCAGACAGCATGGGTTGCAGCACGGACCATGCTGAGAGCTTAAAACATGGAAACAGTTGAAATTTGATTGTTTTTGATTAGATTTTCTTGTGCTGGAGTTTAAGCTAAACATCATATAAAAAGCCATCTTTTTAGGCAAAGATAAAATGCCAGGGAAAAAGTGAGAATCAAAGTGTTAACAACAAGTTGTAACTTATACATGAGATGAGAGTGATGAATATATGATTTAATGTGAGATGTTGCTACCGATCTAAACATGTCTGGAAAACCCTGTTAAGAGGTTCCTGTCTAAAAGCTTACTTTTGGAACCCCCTGACCTTCCCACCTTCCAGCTTCCCTTCTGCTTGTTGCAGGATTTTATAAGAAGAAGATATACTTCATTAATCCCGCAAGGGGAAATTCAATGTTTTTTCACTCTGTTATTATTATACACACAGGTGCACAAACAGGACCCATATAATCAACACACGGAAACATGTCAGAGTGAGGGGGTGCCCCGAGCAATTAGGGGTTCCGGGGCTTGCTCAAGGCCACCTTCGGCAGTGCCTGGGAGGTGAAACTCTCCAGCTACCAGTCCACACTCTGCACCTCTGGTCCGAGTTAGACTCAAACCAGCCCTCCGGACTTTTCAAAAATTTTACTGTGCCTGTTTCCATCCATCAATCCATCCCTCGTCAGCCACTTATTCTGCGTACAGGGGGGCTGGAGCCAATCCCAGCTGACATCGGGCGCAGGGCGGGGTACACCCTGGACAGGTTGCCAGTCCATTGCAGGGCCTGTGCCTGTTTCCCATTTCCTATATTATTATTATTTTACCAAAAAGGAAAACTCACTTGGCACTTTAATTGTAAGGGCAGTGGAAGTTTGAAATATAGGGAGAAAGTAATTGTCCTCCAGTTAAACTGATTCAAAGAAAGCTATGAATCACAGTTATTTGAGTAGTATTAACACATTCTTAACACAGCTGTGTTAAGCTTTGAGATATGATGTTGGTGTACACAACACTAACATTTGTCATTTTTCAGTGACCTTTACTGGGGATGGTGGAACACTGAGGCTTGCAAAATCCACCATCAGAGCAGGTTAGGTGTGAAAATGAAACAAAACTCGAATGCAGGTGTATTTGTTTTTCTGTTACACCTGTGAAAAGGAGCCCATGCTTCATGCCAGCACTGATAAAGTGCTTTCAACATTCTGCAAGTAAGGCGATACTGAACAATATACACTATATTGCCAAAAGATTTCGGTCGCCTGCCTTTCTATGCACATGAAGATTAATGACATCCCATTCTTATCCGTAGGGTTTAATATGGAGTTGACCCATCCTTTGCAGTTATTAACAGCTTCAACTCTGCTGGGAAGGATTTCCGAAAGGAATTTTTTTACCATTCTTCTAGAATGCTAGAATAGCCCAGATGTTGTCTCTGCTCTAATAGGCCCTTTTCACATGATGTCACACAACTTCCATTCTGACTCGAAGCAGGGAATCTTTACTTCCGGAGCATGGAGTTTAGACAGTCGCTTATACATCTACCAAAAATACGGTTTGATGAGATACAACGACTTGCAGACAAGTTTTCACTGACAACACGTTCAAAACTTGACAAAGGCTACAAATTCTTCATTGAACAGTACCTGTTTGATTAACGTTATGGAGGTACGCGTTTTTGTTTTTTCTTGCCGTTAACTATTACTTAGATAGCAGCAGTCAATTTGTTAGCTAGCTAACATTACCTTTCTGTTTTGCAAACAGAACATTTTTAGGCTCTAATCTTGATTAGGTTCATATAGTACAGACTATAAATTTCTATATTACTACTTATATACTGTGTTTGGTGTGTAAGATAAAAGTCAGGAACGTTAATGAAATGTTTCCCCAAACACTGTATTGAAACAGTCTCGATTGCAATTGAGGTAGAGGTGTCAGTGAGAGGACGATGTCACAGGTCAATGAAGAAAAATAAGGAGGCTCATTACCTTCAGGTTTCTCAGATGAATAGTTATCTAACGTTATGATTAGAGGGTTAAGTTTACTTTTTGTTAGTTTGCTGCGTGTTGTGGGATTGCGTGGTGTGGGGACAGAGAGGACCCAAATGCAAAGTTCGGAGGGAAGGAGGTTTATTGAGGGAGAAAGGGGTAAAGGGACTGGAGTGGAGGAAGAGGTGGATGTTGGGAAAGCACAGGCACGGGGAACCAAGGAGACAGGGGGCCAGGGAGCCGGGGAACACAGGGGCCGAGGAAGCGAGGAGAGGCGGGGGAACGGGGAGGACGCCGTGAGGGAAGTCCGAGGAGGAGTGGGCCAGTGGATGAGCCCAGCCGACTGAACGGAGGACGAGGGTGAGTGTACCTGGGAGGGAAACAGAGAGACAGGGTTAGGGATGACAGCGACAAGGCACAGGGTAAATGTGAAAAAACAAGAAACATGAAAGCCTGAACGTGGGGGTGGCACCGGGTATGGAGCAACGACGATCAAGCGAGGATGGTGTGGCGAACCGGGGTTGAAATACAGGCAGGGATGAGGTTGATTACTGGCAGGTGTGGCAGGCTGACGAGGTGGCTGATGAGATGCAGGTGCAGGTAGTTGGCTGGGCTCAGGAGCAGAGGGAGAGAGAGCACACAGGGGAGAAAACACAGGGAGGCAGGCAGGGAACAGAAAACCAAGGAAAAAGCAGAAAAACTGATAAAAAGGAGAAAAAACCAGGACACTCACCGTCAGCCGGGCTGCCACCACAACACTGCGGTTGCAGACTTGGAAGTGTCCCACTGTAGTTACGTGTATTTCTCTGTCAGATGTAAATTACTATGTGTAGCTAGCTAAACTCCTTGTAAATATCCTTAAAACAGAAATTTGTTGTTTGAGGACAAAAGACTGACAAATTGTGTGTGATAAAATAAAAAATAAATAAAATAATGTTAAGCAATAACACTTATGCCCCTATAACGGGTTACACTTGATTCTGCAAAGGTTCCTGTGGAACTGAAGCACATGTCATGTTCTTGCTCAGCTGGGAAAGCCCTGTGCAATCACATGGTGGCACTTCCAAGGACACAGGTCAGATATTAATATTAGTTATACTTGGTGATGTTGGACTAACAGTTTGTATCGACTTGTTTGTAAATTAATCATTTATGATTCATTACTTTATTCCAGAGGCTACAAATGATATGGCGGTGTGTAAACCAGTGGAAAGGACAAAAAATAGGGTCAGGACTGGTGTGAAGTGCACACTGTACAGAGCATATGTCGGTGAGTGAATGAGCCCCCAGCTATTATACAGCTACCTAACAAACATAGAGTGAATAGTATTTATTACTTTTTATATAGGCCTTCTGTGATATTATCTTTGGCAATTTATAATAAAATTTTAGAATTGAAGTTTGGGGCACCTTAACACTATTAAAGGAGTTATTTCGGGCATTTTGCATAAGAAACGTGTAAAGGGAGGTGATTAGCGTGACTGTCTGTTATAGTTTGAAAGGTTGCGTGACATCATGAAATCTAAATTAAACTTGACATATGTCACTTTGCAGGTCCTCTTTCAGATCATCGCGTCATGGCCAGCGGGGAGAAACTGGAAGACATGCGTCCACAACCAGGGATATGCAAGTTGCTGCACGGGCTTGACAACCTTACTTTGGTGGACTCTAAATTTGGCCATGTTCCATTTGGTCTGTGCTTTCTTATCAATGCCCTCCTGAAACAAGCAGAGACATTATTAAACATCCAAGTTCCCTTGAGTTTCCTCAGTTGCCTGTTGACGGTTACAACTGTAAATTTCCACTAGATTTTGAGCCCAACTACAAGCAACATTGCCACTTGGAGAGCTGATGATACACGGAGCGACTTTTAGAGCAATGGTGCTGGGCATTGTAGCCGTCAATGGTAATGAGTAAAGATTACTACCGTAATCCAATTCCCCCACTACTCCGCCAAGTGCCCAGCCCCGCCACTACCCGTTCAAAACATAGTCTGACTTGCCACCAGCAACACTGCCCAGCAACATTGCTCAAAAAGTTGCCCCGTGTATCATGAGCTTGAAGGTATCGCACAAGAGGATCATCATCCACCCTGATGCACCTCACCTTGGAGCCAGCCCTGATGCTAAAGTCTTCAACCCAAAGGGAACACCGCCATTTGGGTTAGCTGAGGTAAAGAGTTACAATGTTGAAAATGTTGCACAAGTTAAACACCTCATCACACGCAAAGGCCAGGCCTCCCTTAAGAAGAGCCACAAATACTATTATCAGGTTCAAGGCCAATTGGCTGTAAGCAGACTTCAGTGGTGGGATTTTATTACAGATACCCACACTGACTTCACAGTTGAGAGAATCTTTAGGGATGAGGCAATTATCCACTCAATGAGACAGAAGCTTGATCATTTCTATCATAACATCTACATGGATGTCTTAAGTTGTAAACCCTGAGGAAATAGTTTTAGGTTAATTTGGAAGGTGAAATTGATGTTCCTTTTGAAAATACATTTTATTCTTTCAATGCAAAATGAATCAAAATTGTAAACTGTGATGAGAATGAATTTAAATGTGTGTATATATACATACAAACACACACACACACACACACACAGTATGCTTTTTATATCTTTTTTTTGCTGTCATTGCTCCTTTTGCTCCATGTACAATGTTTAGTGTATATTTTAGCTACCTGTTGCTAAAGTTGCTGCTAGCTAGCCTACTTTCCAATTCATAGTTTTCAGTCACGTGACATGCGCTGTGACTTGGAGGGCAAAACAACGGACCAACATAGCCCGTAGAGACGCCGCAAAAGCAGTCAAATTTTATTTGTATCACCTTTCAACTTAAGAAAAAGAAAGATATGAACACAAACTGCAAGTGTTGGGCATATCCGATCCATATAACGTTACAGCATTCGCTGCCGCATTTCTACCGTTGAAAACCTCCAGGTCACTGCCGCCGCACGACTGCGGTAATGTATACTTTTACCTTCTGGGGAATCCCTCACCTAACACAGCTCAGGCTTATCTGCTCAATGAAACAAGAAACAGTCACATACACAAAATAAGCAACACAGCACAGCCACGAGAGCTGGGATAATAATTAATTTAAATAAGTAACTGAAAGAAAAGCATCAGGAATAATTCTACCAGGGACAACCTAAGTTTGTTTGTGTCTGTGTGTGTCTGTGTGCGTGTGTGTGTACATGTGTGTGCGCATAAGCCTGTTAAAGAATGTAGTTGTTAGTGAGAGTGGGGCGCCACGACTGTGCCACACCTACCCCAGCAACAGGCAGGCAAGAACCCCAGTAGCCAATAGGGGTGGGAGAAAGAAAAAGAATAAATCAAATAAAAAAAAAACAAAGACTCCCAGATGCACCGCAATGCAAACACAGAAGACCCCGACCCAAATGCCAGTTGACAACGTAATGCCGACGGAACGCAAAAAGCGTAACCCACGGAAGAGCAGTGCCCGGACCGACCGCGGCGCGCACACAACATAGACCAGTGCTCCCCCCCCCACCCAGCACCCCACCGCCGCGCAGCAAACAACCAAAATGCCCAAATGCCACGCAATCATCAACACCAATGCACAAGTGACGAGCACGGCGACACCCAATGCCCAGCAGCCACTCGCGAATCCCGCGTGCGAGGTCGGGCAAACGAGAGAGAGCAAACGGAACAACACGACAGCGAAAGCCAGCGGAGAGAAACACCAGCAGCAAGTCCCAGCCCGGCAGCAAACGCACCGCATAGGTCACCGTGCACCCGCCAATAAAAGTCCGCCGTCCCCCCAACCGCCGGAAAAAACTAAGGCCGCCGGCGCCAGCCGACATCCCCCATGCCCAGCACACCCCCCGGCCGCCGTGCAACACCAGCCAAACCAGCAACGAGGCAAAATCAACTAGCTCAGCTGCATGCCACCAACAACCCACCCACCGGTCAAGGGCCGAGAACTCCAGGCACAAACCCAGAACAAACCGGAGCACAGCCCTGCCCCACACCCACACTGCACATCCCGAAAAATAACTATATACCTCAGTATCCAGAGGGGTTCAACAACTGGCCGACAGAGAAATGGGGAAGCACGGATCCGAGGCCAACGAAGCAAAACAGGGACGCAAACAGGTCCCTCCAAGCCAATGAGGAAATGCCTCCCCCGGACTCCAATGCACAAACTAAACGCCCAGCAGCCATCCAGTGACCCTGCCCAGGGAAAAAGCACAATGCATCAAGATGCATTGACAATCGCCCCACAATCCCACCGCAGCCCACCAAACCGCAATCGGATCAACCCACGCAGAGACCCCCACCCCCAGAAGCCAGGACACCCTGCGACCCCCCCAAAGCGCAAAGGACCCCAGACCGCATGTCCCGGGGGAAGCTGTACCCCGCCCCAAGGACGAACAGCAGAAAGCCGTGCCGGGAAGCTCCCTGCCGCCAGGGAGTGATAACGCGGGAGAACCAGGCCAACGGTCCCCCAGCCCAGCCAGAGGCATCCCTCCCTACAGTGCAGGCAGTGACAGCAGCCCCCGAGGCCGATCTCA
>NC_060164.1:2815676-2822389 GCF_021292245.1 Micropterus dolomieu | reverse complement strand
CGAAGCAGCCCCCGCCGCACGTTTCACCTACGTGCACGAATTTTCTGTGGTACGTGTATCTTGTCCAGACGCATAAAAAAGCCTCTTGGAGCGATGCCCTAAAACCAACAGGAAGTCGGCCATTTTGAATTTTACGTCAAATTTTGGATGATTTACACACTTCGTACTTTAATGAACTCCTCCTAGGGATTTAGTCCGACCGACTTCAAATTTGTGCTGTGCCTTCTAAAGGCATTGAAGATGAAAAGTTGTGCTATTTGCGAGTTTTCGTCAATGGGTGTGTCCGTGGCGTGGCGTCAAAGATCAAGTCTTCGCCATGACACAGGAAGTTGTTGTAACTTCAGTGTACATGCTCACATCTGAACCAAACTTTATGTGCTTGATAACTGTCCAACCCCGAAGACATCTACATGCCAATACCGATTTATATTCATAGCGGCAAGTGCTATGTAGCTCCACATAGGGGACACAGGAAGTGACATATAGCACCTTCATGCGGCATCGGAACCGCGTAGCAAATTCACAGCCGCACCAGCAGAGCTCCAGAATGTGCAACTCGGCCGGCTCACACCTGGACGCGCTACAAGTGCGAGGGCCCAACGCTGCTTGCAGCTTTAATTAAAATTAGAATTGAATAAAACAGCATATACAATTAGTTATATACATATTGTGTATATATACAAGGTAGTGGTATGGTAATGTGCAAAACCAGCATATCAGAAAGTTCCATGCCACATTAATGTTAGATGAGTACCAACAATCTTCTGAGCAGTTTTAATCACCAGGGGCGCTGCAGAGCCCTCCTGTTCTGGGCCGTGCACATCCCATGCCAGTTAGTGATGTTTCCACTCAGGAAACACTATTGCTCCTCTGATGTATAAAGGAGTGTGTGTCTTTGCCTTCTTTTTCCTAAAATCAACAATCAGCTTCTTGGATATGCTGATGTTGCGAAGTAGGTTTTTCTCTGTGCACCATCCTCAAGATTGTTGATTTCTTCCCGATATCAAGTGTCATTGAAATCTGTTGGCATTGTGACCGCCCCAGGAAGAGAGAGAAGAGAGCTAAATTTTGCTATCCACATGGACTGTTTAACTGCATGCAACCAAGGCCTGATCAAATGTGAGTGGTCAATAATACTTGGACTACAATCAGAACACTTCTGATACCAAAATCTTGTTCCTTGCTACAAATTCTGCATTCATATTCACACATATTGAGATGAGTGACAGACAAGCATCAGTGTATCACTTCTTTTAAACAAGAACATACTCACCAAATATGACACAACCATTCTGCAGCACAAAGCATGTTACATTGTCTGGGTTTATGTTTGTATGCTAATTCTTTGTTTTCTTGCCAGACAAAAGGATAGATTATAAATGCATACATTACAAGGCAAACTAGAAACACAGTATGACATAGGCATCACTCACTGAAGGATTAAAGCCTCACCTGGAGCCTGACAAACTGGTGTAAATTTTTGATTTGGTGTTTTAGA
Source organism: Micropterus dolomieu (assembly GCF_021292245.1). Taxonomy (NCBI): domain Eukaryota; kingdom Metazoa; phylum Chordata; class Actinopteri; order Centrarchiformes; family Centrarchidae; genus Micropterus; species Micropterus dolomieu. Next base: position 2,820,891 of record NC_060164.1, on the reverse strand, counting down.
TAAATAAGATTTAAAAAATGAGCTGACTCCCGCTGCTCTTTTCTTATGCCTGTAATTAATGATGAACAGGACAAGACGCTAGCTTACATAAATATTTACTTACATAAGGATGAAGGACATGTAAGCAAGATAAATCCAGCTGTTTCATATGCAACTGAACAGGGATAGAACATATATATGATGGATCAAATGAGGATATGCAACGCATCGTCATTGTTATTAAAGATGATTTCCTAGAAATATGGTTTACTGCATGACTGAAGCTGGTGCTTTAAGCAATGATAATTAAATCAGTTTGTCACTGCATGTTTCCGTCATGTGGATAAATTTTCTATAGCCACTATTTGTGAGAACAATGCCTATGCAAGTGCAAGACCAACGTAAAGAAAAGTAGCAGACGTATCTCCTACTGTGAAAAATGACATGCGTATATTTGCAGATGAAATGTTGCAATTACAAATCCCACAGGTGATCAAACACTTTGCTAAGAGCAAACAGAGGTCTGACACCAGTAGATTCTACATGCTTTAAACACAGAGCAATACCTGAGCAAATGGCTGCTTCTGATTGCACAGAGAGATAAGAGATTGTAGGATTGTAGCTGTGCAATCTTTGCATGGAGCAAACACACATACATTTTGTGACTGATTGTTGAGTCATTGGATTAGACTGGTACATTCTCTAAAGTCCTTTGATAGCATGAAAGTTCATGTTTTCACACACTTTTTTATTTTAGAAACAACAAAACAGAACGTACCAGGAGTCAATATAGATATAATCAAATTAGGAACACAAATTGTTTGGCATATGCCGTTACTCTAACGGTATACACACATATACAGAGTAGACAAAAACATTTTATACCCATTGTTCCACCCATCTAACTCATAGGGAGCCTTATAACAAGGGTGAGAAATGCTCCAGTATATTTACAGATAAACATGAAAGGTGCAGTAAACTCATTAAGCTCAATGTACTCCACAAGATTATTATTGGCCACTTAGAGGTAGAGCGGGTTGCCCACTAATTAGAAGATCGGTGGTTGGATCCCCCTCTCCAACAACCTGTGTATCGAAGTGTCCTTGGGCAAGATTCTGAACCCCACATTGCTTTAAACAGATATAACCTTAGTATGTGTTTAGGATTAGTTAAGCACTTGGCACCTTTAGCCAGAGCTAAAGACAGCTTTGGGAACAACTACATCAGTGAAGCAGCAAGGACCCTGGACAAGACACCTAGGTAGGTACTTAAACAGGTAGGCAGATACAGGGCCAGGTAACAGAAGCTAGAATGCAGAAAGCAAGTAGGGATGAAATAGCGAGGAATGAAGGAAGTGAATAGGATACATATGGTGAATGGCTGATAAGGGAATGTGCAGAGTAGGCCAGGGCTGTGTTCAGCCCCAACAAAACGTAGCAAAATGTTTCAAATCTTAAGCACCCTGTTGTGTACGCAATCGCACTGCACTTTACTGCCATTCTCGTGTTTACATACACGACGTTGCTGCTGATTGGGTAACACCTCTGTCACACCCACCAAACGAGAGAAAATGTTCTTCCATACTACAAGCCTGTTGCGCACTGTTTCGAGGAAACATTTCATTCAAATTGAAACCGGTGCTAAACGTTTTGAGATTGACCAGGCCCCAGGTGATGGGGAAAGGAGGGAAAGTCTGAGAGCACTGCGCTCCCCAGAATGCAGGGTTACTTGTGGTTCCTCGAGTCTTCAAAAGTAGAATGGGAGCCAGAGCGTTCAGCCATCAAGGCTCTGTTAATAATTTCACATGGTCTAGACCTGCTTCAAATGAAAAGTGCAATGAGAGAACTTCTGTTATGATTCGGTGCTATATAAATAAAATTGAATTGAATATGGACAACATAACATGTAGACATTAAAAGGCAATTACATTAAAATAAAAAATAGGAGTACACATATACACAACTGTAACTTTTTCATGGAATGAGATTACTCTCTTTTTCAGCTTTATTCAACGAGTTGGCATATTATGACGGGCACAAACAAATACACAACACAGACAATAGTATATACATTTTAAAGATTAATGGATGAAAACAAAATAAATCAGTGCAATGAGAGAAATAAAATATTCAAAATAAGTTAAATTAAATAATTAGAATAATAATACACATCTTAATAAAAAATAGAATAGCAAAAGCAATTAATTTGTCTTCTGGGGATTTCATCAAATAGGTTTCTGTAACATTCTAAGAATGTGTTGGTTTGTTACTAGAGGTACGCTTTGCAAGTATAAATCCAATCAAAAAAGAGGGAAAGACGGTTGTGAACCTAAAGACTTCTGTTTCTGTTTATTAACTTTTTACTGTTTTACTGTTTATGAATACAGAACTTTCCCAATAAAAACATAGCTTAGAGATTTGTTATTCATATTGTCATGATAATAAATTATATCTTTAAGAGTAAAATAGCGAGTAATACTGGTGGTACTTCAAACAACTTAAATCAGACCAAAATGTGGTTGTTCAGTGAGATCGCTCTCTTCATTGGAGATAGACTGTATAAAAAAATGGAAGTAGTATCTGTGACGTCACCTGTATTTTTGAAGAGCCGCCATCTCGCGTCACCGTGCGTCACTCCCAGATAACCAAAAATGGGCAAAGAGGCGGATCATGGGTGGAGCTGAGTAAACTGGTTGCTGAAACCACGGCAAACGGGTGCAATGTGACAAAGTTAACTCAGGCTAAAAAGCTAATGCTATATGCTGTATAGTTGGCAGTGGCTGCATTTTTATTATCTTACACTTGAGGTAACGTCAAGTTAACCTGAAACTGCAACAACACTTTTAATCTGTTATTGAGGTTATAATACACAAAGTTTAAAATGTTTCAACGTTTTTTAATATATAAATGTGGTTATTTGCAACACTAGATTTTGTCGAGGTTAATGTTAACAATTACCATGAATCAGCATTTAACATTATTACTTAATTCATGCCCGGATTAACATACTATTTACGTATGAAAAAGTGAAATTTACTATTGCTATGAAGACAATAGATTTACATGAACTACAATAGCTACAAGTACAGGCTCACCACACTGCAGAACAAAAATAGGTTAAAAGTGGCTGGCCAAAAATGTAAGACCCAACCAAAAACCTGACACCAAAGATAGACATGGGCCTACAAATACAATACTAGCTCTTACACCAATGCTCAAATCTGAATGCAATTCATATCTCAATGCAACACATCATGCTAAATATCACTATTTCCACCATACACAGCAGTGCTGAAAGACGCACCACAGGGAAACATACACAGCAGAAGAACACATGATGCCAACTGATACAGCCATTATATCAGGAACAGATAGGCCACCTCTTTCCTGATGCTTCATAAGTCTGGCCAAACTCATACGAGGTCTTTTGCCGTTCCAGATAAAAGTAGTAAACAAGCTATTTATTTCTCTGATTACTTTTCTTGAGAATAAAATTTAAAACATCTGAAACACATAAAGAAATTTAGGCAGGATATTCATTTTGAGTGATGAGATCCTTCCCAACATAGACAGTGGTAGTGAAGTCCATCTTTCAGGAACCTCGTGTGTGCGCTTTAACAAGGGTGTAAAATTAGCCCTATATAGTTGGTGAAGAGACGGGGTTATCACAATTCAAAAATATGTAAAGCCCAGCAATGTCCACCTAAATGGACAAGATAATGGGAGACGACCATCACAAAGACTACCTAAGGGGAAGTTAATTAAATTAATTAGGTCCAGATTCACCTTTTTAATTAAATTAGAAAATTAACTTTTCATGATATTGATTTTTTTAAGGGTCATCTGTATGTATAACTGCCGGTTGGTAAGGAATAACAACACGTCGTCAGCATACAAAGAAATTTCTACTTAGAGAACCTGCACGTAAAAAGATTTTATTGTGAGGACAGCAGTTTACAGGCAAATCAGTAAACCATACCAGGTTATAGTGAGTAAATTAACCATTCTCTAGGCTGTACCTCATTGGTAAATGTTTTTGGTTGGTTATTGGTTTTAATTCCAACGCCTGCATAGATGCTTGGTATTTTGGCGCCCTATTCTAGAAGGCTGCTAGACCGTGAGAAATAGCCACTTCCCTGACATGCTCTGTGATGGCTCCCCATAGTTCAGGGTCTGTTGAGATGGTAAACTCTTCCGGCCTACGTGTTATATTACCATCAACCTTGACGTCCTCCTCGTCATCCTCACTGCCCACTCTGCTCTCCATCACCTGGTTCCCACCTTGGCTCACATTAGCTGCTGCATCTGCCTGAGCCGTATCAGTTGAGCAGACATTAGTAACACTGCTAGCACGTATGTAAGCTTCGGGGCCGGTGCTAGTTACTTCTGCTCCTGCTGGTGATGTTTCTTTCCGAACAAAAAAGCTGGGTACATTATGAATTGTGGCAATGTGCCGTGATTGTTTTTCTTTTTTTAGTTTTCGCTTAGTACAACCGCTTAGCTGATGCTTGTCCATTTTGAATTTAGATTTGTGGCACTGTGTCATTGTGGAATGGACCAAGATTGGGGGAGAGGGGGCACTTGCACCAAATCGCAATTATATTTCTTTATATTTACATATATATATTTAAATATGTAAATATGTGTAAATATAAATAAGTATATATTAACTATTGTGTCAACAGTTAATATATATAGGGCCTAGCCATTGTCTTAATTATTTGGTGCTCCCCATTGGCTGGTGCCCCTGGGCACTTGCCCAGTGTCATACCATATGGATAATCCGGCCCAGTCTTAATACATCTCCAACAAACAATTCTGAAGAAAATCAATTAACCTTTTCACATTGTGACATAATAGTATTGTCAACATAAACAGCCTTTTTTGTTTTTTTGTTTTTTAGAGGTGCGTCTCAAAAGATTTGATCATCAAAAAATTCATTGTGAGCACCAGAACCAGAGTAAGAGATTAAAGGCTTCAGAAACCTTTACCTGCTCTTCACAGGTCGACATGTGTTTTATAAATTATAATACATTTTGAGAAACTGGAGTTTTGATTTCCATGAGCCATGGCCAGCTTCTAACGTTAGCTAAAGCTATCAAATGACAGCTTTCATTTGCATCGATAAAGTTCAACTATTTTAATTACCTTTCCAGCAGAAAACAGACAACTTCAGAGCCGCTTTGAAAACATTTGTCCTGCATCAGCTCCTTCCATCTGGGAAAATCCACAACAAT
>NC_060164.1:2799104-2815576 GCF_021292245.1 Micropterus dolomieu | reverse complement strand
ATTTACGTATGAAAAAGTGAAATTTACTATTGCTATGAAGACAATAGATTTACATGAACTACAATAGCTACAAGTACAGGCTCACCACACTGCAGAACAAAAATAGGTTAAAAGTGGCTGGCCAAAAATGTAAGACCCAACCAAAAACCTGACACCAAAGATAGACATGGGCCTACAAATACAATACTAGCTCTTACACCAATGCTCAAATCTGAATGCAATTCATATCTCAATGCAACACATCATGCTAAATATCACTATTTCCACCATACACAGCAGTGCTGAAAGACGCACCACAGGGAAACATACACAGCAGAAGAACACATGATGCCAACTGATACAGCCATTATATCAGGAACAGATAGGCCACCTCTTTCCTGATGCTTCATAAGTCTGGCCAAACTCATACGAGGTCTTTTGCCGTTCCAGATAAAAGTAGTAAACAAGCTATTTATTTCTCTGATTACTTTTCTTGAGAATAAAATTTAAAACATCTGAAACACATAAAGAAATTTAGGCAGGATATTCATTTTGAGTGATGAGATCCTTCCCAACATAGACAGTGGTAGTGAAGTCCATCTTTCAGGAACCTCGTGTGTGCGCTTTAACAAGGGTGTAAAATTAGCCCTATATAGTTGGTGAAGAGACGGGGTTATCACAATTCAAAAATATGTAAAGCCCAGCAATGTCCACCTAAATGGACAAGATAATGGGAGACGACCATCACAAAGACTACCTAAGGGGAAGTTAATTAAATTAATTAGGTCCAGATTCACCTTTTTAATTAAATTAGAAAATTAACTTTTCATGATATTGATTTTTTTAAGGGTCATCTGTATGTATAACTGCCGGTTGGTAAGGAATAACAACACGTCGTCAGCATACAAAGAAATTTCTACTTAGAGAACCTGCACGTAAAAAGATTTTATTGTGAGGACAGCAGTTTACAGGCAAATCAGTAAACCATACCAGGTTATAGTGAGTAAATTAACCATTCTCTAGGCTGTACCTCATTGGTAAATGTTTTTGGTTGGTTATTGGTTTTAATTCCAACGCCTGCATAGATGCTTGGTATTTTGGCGCCCTATTCTAGAAGGCTGCTAGACCGTGAGAAATAGCCACTTCCCTGACATGCTCTGTGATGGCTCCCCATAGTTCAGGGTCTGTTGAGATGGTAAACTCTTCCGGCCTACGTGTTATATTACCATCAACCTTGACGTCCTCCTCGTCATCCTCACTGCCCACTCTGCTCTCCATCACCTGGTTCCCACCTTGGCTCACATTAGCTGCTGCATCTGCCTGAGCCGTATCAGTTGAGCAGACATTAGTAACACTGCTAGCACGTATGTAAGCTTCGGGGCCGGTGCTAGTTACTTCTGCTCCTGCTGGTGATGTTTCTTTCCGAACAAAAAAGCTGGGTACATTATGAATTGTGGCAATGTGCCGTGATTGTTTTTCTTTTTTTAGTTTTCGCTTAGTACAACCGCTTAGCTGATGCTTGTCCATTTTGAATTTAGATTTGTGGCACTGTGTCATTGTGGAATGGACCAAGATTGGGGGAGAGGGGGCACTTGCACCAAATCGCAATTATATTTCTTTATATTTACATATATATATTTAAATATGTAAATATGTGTAAATATAAATAAGTATATATTAACTATTGTGTCAACAGTTAATATATATAGGGCCTAGCCATTGTCTTAATTATTTGGTGCTCCCCATTGGCTGGTGCCCCTGGGCACTTGCCCAGTGTCATACCATATGGATAATCCGGCCCAGTCTTAATACATCTCCAACAAACAATTCTGAAGAAAATCAATTAACCTTTTCACATTGTGACATAATAGTATTGTCAACATAAACAGCCTTTTTTGTTTTTTTGTTTTTTAGAGGTGCGTCTCAAAAGATTTGATCATCAAAAAATTCATTGTGAGCACCAGAACCAGAGTAAGAGATTAAAGGCTTCAGAAACCTTTACCTGCTCTTCACAGGTCGACATGTGTTTTATAAATTATAATACATTTTGAGAAACTGGAGTTTTGATTTCCATGAGCCATGGCCAGCTTCTAACGTTAGCTAAAGCTATCAAATGACAGCTTTCATTTGCATCGATAAAGTTCAACTATTTTAATTACCTTTCCAGCAGAAAACAGACAACTTCAGAGCCGCTTTGAAAACATTTGTCCTGCATCAGCTCCTTCCATCTGGGAAAATCCACAACAATAATATCCTTTATTTCTGCCATCATCTGTCTGTATCTGTCCCCACGTCTGGCTTCATCATGTTGTCAAGAATCACACGCTGTAGGCTCATGCTAAATAATAATAATATAATAATAATAATCCTTATTTGTAGAGCACTTTTCAAAAACAAGTTACAAAGTGCTTAAATAATAGGTGTAGTCCTCCATTTGTCCAAATTTCACTTCTCTTCTTACTTATAATAAACCAGATGACTACTCAGAGACTGTATATTACTATTATTAGTTCCTCCTCTTCTTCCTCGTACGCATTCAAAGGAGTGACGAGCATCTACCGGCGTCTACACTGCCGGAATTATACAAGCAAAAGAAGAACACCGTGCATGACGAAATGTGCTCTGTAGCACTGTTTGTTTATACACCACTGAAAACATAGTTATGGATCTTATATTGCATTTCTGTCGACAAATCCTCAGAAATATTACACACTGAACCTTTAATATGTACATCAAATGATCGTGGACTTCAGCTCGGCGTTCAACACCATCATCCCAGATATCCTCAGCACCAAACTCACCCAGCTCACTGTGCCAGCCTCCACCTGTCAGTGGATCACAGACTTCCTGACTGACAGGAGTCAGCAGGTGAGGCTGGGAAACATCACATCCAGCACCCGGACTATCAGCACTGGCGCCCCCCAGGGGTGTGTACTCTCCCCACTCCTGAAGTGTCAAACTCCTGAAGTTCGCTGATGACACAACGGTCATCGGCCTCATCTGGGACGGTGATGAGTTAGCCTACGGACGGGAGGTTGATCAGCTGGATCTCTAGTGCGGCCAGAACAACCTGGAGCTTAACACGCTCAAAACTGTGGAGATGATCGTGTACTTCAGGAGGAGCCCCCCCCCCCCCCCCCCCCCCCCCCCCCCCCCCCCCACCACTCTGCCCCCCATAACCATTCTAAACAGCCCTGTGGAATCCAGGTTTCTGGGTTCCACTATATCCCAGGACCTGAAGTGGGAGTCCAACACGGACACCATCATCAAGAAGGCCGAGCAGAGGATGTACTTCCTGTGCCAGCTCAGGAAGCTCAACCTGCCTAAGGAGCTGCTGATCCACTTTTACACAGCCATCATTCAGTCTGTCCTCTGCATGCCCATCACTCTCTGGTTTGGATCTGCCACCAAAAAGGATAAGGACAGACTACAACGGACAGTCAGGACTGCAGAAAAGATCATCGGTGCCAACCTGCCCTCCATTCAGGATTTCCAGAGTCAGGAAATGGGCAGGAAATATCACTGCAGATCCATCTCACCCCGGACACAACCTGTTCCAGCTCCTCCCCTCTGGTAGGCGTTACAGAGCACTGTACGCTAAAACCAAGAGACTCAGGAACAGTTTCTTCCCACAAGCCATCACTCTGATGAACAGCTGATTTCTGACTCACGGTGTCAGGAACACTTATTATTTATTCACCATTCTCTATTTCAGTGATGTTCATACTGTTATATTGTCATATTACAGATACTGTATACCAAATACACCTACCTCAAGTCATTACTCCTGCACAAAATACTTAGTAGTTATTTATTCCAGCATCCTTTGCACTATGCTTCATTGCACTGTGTACATGTGTGCATGTATATGTACCTGTATATCACATCCACCTCCGACATGTACATACTCCTGCATCCTTTGCACTATGCTTCATTGCACTGTGTACATGTGTGCATGTATATGTACCTGTATATCACATCCACCTCCGACATGTACATACTCCTGCATCCTTTGCACTATGCTTCATTGCACTGTGTACATGTGTGCATGTATATGTACCTGTATATCACATCCACCTCCGACATGTACATACTCCTGCATCCTTTGCACTATGCTTCATTGCACTGTGTACATGTGTGCATGTATATGTACCTGTATATCACATCCACCTCCGACATGTACATACTCCTGCATCCTTTGCACTATGCTTCATTGCACTGTGTACATGTGTGCATGTATATGTACCTGTATATCACATCCACCTCCGACATGTACATACTCCTGCATCCTTTGCACTATGCTTCATTGCACTGTGTACATGTGTGCATGTATATGTACCTGTATATCACATCCACCTCCGACATGTACATACTCCTGCATCCTTTGCACTATGCTTCATTGCACTGTGTACATGTGTGCATGTATATGTACCTGTATATCACATCCACCTCCGACATGTACATACTCCTGCATCCTTTGCACTATGCTTCATTGCACTGTGTACATGTGTGCATGTATATGTACCTGTATATCACATCCACCTCCGACATGTACATACTCCTGCATCCTTTGCACTCTGCTCACTGCACTACTTTTCAGTATGTCTATATTGTTTTTGTTCATAGTGTGTATATTTGTCTGAAGTGTGTGTCTGACTTTATTTTATTTTTATTAATGTGATTTTGTATGAATATCGTCAGCAATGTACAATCCAGAGTCAAATTCCTCGTATGTGTACACATATCTGGCAATAAAGCTGATTCTGATTTATCACCACTGATGAACCCAACAAAGAAAAGTATATCGTTTTAAACAGTAAGATTACTTGGAGGTGCATGCAATTCTCAGAAGGCAGGCAGAACTCTGCAGCTGCTACTCCCTCGGCTCTTTGCCTTTGAACCATTCGTGTCCCTCCCTCCAGTTCAGGTGCAGCCACTTACACTAATAGTATCTGACTAGTATCTAACTTAACAGTGACTCAGTTACAGTACGAAGCTAACTCTAACATTGCCCGTTGGGAAAGCTTAACGTTAACGTAATTTCAGCTAACTGATGAACTCAGCCTTTACTTTCCAACTTCACACAGACGCCTTTTGTTAAAAGTATTCCATCCATCCATCCATTGTCATCTGCTTATCCTGTGTACAGGGTCGCGGGGGGCTGGAGCCAATCCCAGCTTACTTGTTAAAATTATTATCACCCTAAAACTAAAACCATTTTTTGTACCAGGGTGTAAACATGTTTTTTTCTGCTATAAAGTTGGGCATTTTAACATGCAGCCAGCCTCAAGTGCCCACTCCAAGAATTGCAGTTTTTGGCCTCATTTTTTCGATCGGAGGTTGCCGCTGTTGGAGACCATAGACAGTATATTACTGGACGAAGCCACACCACAGGTTTTGAATAAAGAGCACTGAAGCCAGTTTTGGTCCTGTGAAATAGTACTACAGGGCTACTTCCTGTTGGCACCAGTGTCTACTGCACATGATCGCGCAGGAAAAGCGTGGTTTAATGACGTAGAGCAATGGCAGAACCACAGTAATTCCGTTATGTGAGAGTACATCTCTCACATGCACCGGGATGTCACAGGGTTTTGACATCATTTTTGGGTCTGTTTTCTGGGCATTTTTAACATTTTCCTGAATAACGTTTGGGTAGAGAAGTTGAGTTTCAGAGACTGTTTACTGTAACCAGCTACCTAATAACATTGACAAAATATTTCTACATCAATTTATATGCAGAACAAGTTTTACTATTTGATACTAATATGTATTAATTTAATACTTTACTTTGCCTTTTAGGTTATGGTTTACCATTTAGAATGTGTGCTTCCATGGGAGCTGCCATTGTTGTGTGAGTCATTCGGCTGCTACTCGTGAAGTCGGTGTACATATTTTTGCTCCAAGTAGGAAATCCGACTTCAAGTGACGTTCCATCGTACTTTTTGTAGTTGGAGTCAGAAATTATTTCCCAGTTCCGAGTTGCCTGGAACGCAGCATTTCCCTTGTTGGAGACGCTTTCGTCATCAAACGCTTCCTTCCCTAGGCCTCCCTTTGTCCCGCCCTATTTATCTGTAATTTAGTGATTTTTCTGACAATCCCTGTCATTCTATACTATTAGAAAAACAGTACAGGCGCTAATACAGCCTAAACGTTAGTTCTCTGGTATATATACTTGTATTTGAAAACCCTATATCACGCTTAAAGTGATTATTTTAGTGGCCTGTCAATCAAGAGTCTGTCATCAGGCTAGGTTGAGACTGCAGATCTTTTCCACGTCAGTGTGTTTACCAAGACCACCAAGACCAGACTGACAGCTGCAGGAAAGTCTTCAATTTATTCACTTCTGGAGCATTTCTTAAAGAATGAATGCATAAGCGGTGTTTGGGAACATTACGTTATCACGCAGTGGAATGTCCGACATTTTTAGTTTGTCTTTTTGTAGTAGTGAACTGAACTTTGGTCTTCTTCATTCACTGTTGGCCGGCTAGCGTGCCGAGCTAGCCTAGCATTAGCTACAACAGGACTCCATCTTTGAAATACCAGCCACACACAGGTAATATATTTGTATAGAACCAGACAAGCGTGTTTATATTCTTCTATACATACCGGCGCTTTGCTGTCAATCAAATCAAGGAAGTAAGTTACGGTTGTCTGAGAGGACAAACGCTGAAGATACAGCTAACTTAACTGAAGCCAGTTGCCACGCTAGCTAGTAGAGCTAGGTAGTTAACTTAGTTGTCAGGTTTCTGAGCAGGTAACGTTAATTTGCCTTGTTTAAGCAACGAATATGTAAAGTCTTTAGTACGTTGGTGGATATGAACTAAATTGTTGTCATGTGTCCTCTCATTGTGTGTCCCCGAGGACTGTCAACGGTCTTTCAACATCTTAGTGTGGTGGATAGCGAACGTTAGCCTGTTAGCTTTGCTGTTGATACAGACTTTACCTAGTTAACGTTTAACGTTATCTAGTTAGCCAGCGACCACCTACCTGGCCCATGGCAGCAAACTCCGTGGCCTGTATTACTTGCTTTTGGTGTATGACTGTATTATGTTGCACTTCCACACATATAACATTATGACGGTGTCACCATGACATGCTATTTTTCTTACCTTTGAGATTGCTTGGGGCTTGGCTTTAGTTGGCTGTATTTCTGACAAGTTACAGGCAAAGATGTTGTGTATTGTGACATCCAGCTGGTTGTTATCACACAGCAACATGAACTAATAGCTGTCACTGATATCTAAGGGCAAGGAAATCTAGAGTGTACTCCACAACATGCAGTGATTAATTGGTTTCATTGCTAGCCTAACCGTGAGCATCACTAGGAAAGCTGTTATCGTGCAAAGATAAAAGACATCACTTTGTAAAATAAGCTGTTCCACAAACACTTTTAAAGCTAGATATGTACTCTTCCAAACAGCTAGGAGCCCCTTTGGCCCCTGAGCTTTCTGGGAAATGTAGTATAAGGTAAAGGTACTGGTCTGGGGTGCGTTTCCTGTACAACCACAGAAGGTAGCATTGAACTATCTTGGTACGATGCATCCTTATACTAACAAACACCTGAAGTACAACCGTTTCCCAAAACTGTCGTACCCTGTTGAAACCACCGTGGTTTGAACTAACTTAGTTTGAACCAACGTAGTTGGAGCTAACATGTTTCTAGGTGTGTTTGTCTGATTTTCACAGCACGAAACTCACAAAACGTTGTCATATTCTGTCTAAATATGTCAATTGTGGCCAATATTAAGTGACATTATTATGCTAACTTATTATTTAGGCTTTTCATATCATAGTCGTACTGGCAATAACAAGAAAATCAACAGTAGTATTAATGAAATCAGCAATATATATAACCTAATCATTTTATTTAGCCTACATATAGTCTGTAGCTTAGAAGGAAAAAATTAAGAACTATTAGTGATTACAAGACATTTAGTAAAATAGGTTTAATCTGAAAGTATCCTCTTGTCGACACTTTACACTATTATGAATCCCTTGGCCGCATCTGACATCTAGGTTTTGAGAATAGCTCAGTGTGATAAGTGTCTGAGCTTACACATGTTCTCTATTGAGACAGACACGGGTTCGACTCCTGTGAGTTCTCTATTTATCTTTGTTATAAAGGCAACGAAAACATTCAGGGATTTATTTATTACAGTACTTTCATGGATTTTATGCTGTGCCTTTTTATATTTATGTTTGTAATGAAGACTAGAGAACACCCATCGTCCTCAGAGGTCTGGAAATGCATACATTAAAAGTCTTGACTTTACATTCTCCGTTCTGTCCTTTTACCTTTCTACTGGGTGACTAATATTAAATCAAGTTATTGTGAACAGTTGGGTAATCTGCGAGAAAAACACATGATGTTCGTAGATGGTCTACAGATAGGCTACTGAAATAATGCAACCCTACCCATGAGCCGACAAATACATTTAAAAGTACTTTTACAACTACATTTAAAAATACCTTCACTTTAAATATGTTTGTACAGCAGGATTATCAAACAGTCCCTGCTTAGCACACATTATGACACATTGCATTTTCTGCTATCTGTGATGTAGTCACAGTGAACTAAGCTTCTAACCACAGGTCAGGAGCTGTAGTTCAAACTATGCAACTTAACGACAGTTGGTGTGAACGTTCGTTGGAACTATGGTTTCGAGGAACACCTGCGTCGCTTAACGATGGTTCGTACCATGTAAGTTACCAATTTAGTTACCTCCATAATTCGAACTAGGGTTTTGGGAAACTTGTTTTCCTGTCTGGTACCGAGCCACACAACACAGTACCATCCCACAGGAACCTTGCAGAACCCCTTAACTTTTTCTGCTCAACAAAGTGGCTGTAGTAAGACCTCATGGAGGCTTTAGCTATTATTCATATGTTAGAAAAAAAGTGCTTCTTCCTAGGACTGCAACTAACCATTATATTCATTGTGGATTAGTCTCTTGATAATTTTCTTGATTTGGTTGTTTGCTTCATAAAATGTCAGATTGATTTAATAGTTGACAACTAATGGATTAATCAGTGTCATGCACAGTAAACACTCTGTCACAAATTGATCAACAGCTTAAATAAAACATTGCTTATGCCGATTAGGCTTAATTAGAAGTTTACTGTACCTACCTGCTGATCAGGACCTAACATCACCGATTCACATTTGAATTGGTAGTTTAAAAACCTTAATCGGTACATCCCTGGTGAAGACTCATTTTATATGACAGTCTTATCAAGTATAAGCCTATCACTCTGTGCCTACATCCTAGCCTTTACCTATCATACCTTCATCCTCTTTTTATTTTGAATAGGTTGCTTAACATGAATTTGAAAGATTGTGGCCTCAGCCAGCCAGTCTGTACAACCAGAAATCTCTGTGTGAAGTAAGAGTATTATCTAGCATAGCTATCGTGACACAAGGAAAAAGGTTAATCCAACCATTTTGAGATACTGTTTGTCAAATAAGATCAGTATGTCATTTTTATTCTGTTTGGTTATCCATATTGGTTTTAGGCATTGTCAAGGTATCCATGGAAATTTGCTGTTTGGTTCTTAGATTCTGTATACATTTGAGGATGAGAGTTCTTAGTTTCATCGCTAAAATGAATTCCGGTGTACCCACATGAATTGTTGTAGACAAAATATGTTTGCCATGAGAAACACTATCGGACATTCTTGCTTGATGGCTCAGTGGTCTGTAGGACATTATTTATGGTAGCCAGTATATGTCGATCTTTCATTGAAGTTCTGTCTTCTGTAGGCTTGTATGCTAGGGTTGTGAGATGTCTACAAAATTTCCATCAGATGATGTCTACATTGAAACATTGGGATGGACGATGGCATCGGGTACGCGGGCGGGGGGGTAGCAGTCGTCTTATATGTGCATATGTTTCCTCGCACATTACAAGTCACGGTGGATGTTTTACAAGCACGGACCAGGTAAAGTGCTGAATACACAGGGTGCAGATGTTAGTTTCGGTTGGGAGATAGGCTGCATCATTAACAAGCCCACAAGCACCGTGATAACGGATAGCGGGTGGAAAAATGCAGGAAAAGGTCTTTTAGTGTTAGGGTTATTAGACTTTATAAAACGTGCTGCTGATGGAGAAAGTGGAGTAGACGGGCGCGGGGGAGACAGAGAGAGGCGGGGCACGCCGGTCGGTGTGTTTACCTGAGGTGTTGGCCTCTTGTGTATCTGAGTGTGGGAGAAGATAATTCTGAGGTCCGAAGCATATTTAAAATTTATAACAATTATGTTCCTGGTGATTAAAACCTGCTGGTCTAATGTGAAAAATGTAGATTTCTTTGCCAGGGGGGCGTGGTTTTACAATCACGATGCCTGCTCAACCATCGCCCATCTGTCAGCCATTGCTGATGGACGATGGCATCGTCTATCGGCCCAACCCTATTGTATGCTAGTTCAGTACCCTACAAGTTTCATGAATTGAATAGTTGAATAATTGATACACACACCCAGCCACGCACATAAAAATATTTTGATTATCTAAAGATCCATTGTGATGTTTGCTCAGTAGTGAATTTTGAGGACTGTAATGGTTAACACAGGCTATAAATAAAATACATTTTCTGATAATAACCACAGCATTATTGATACAGATATGTTGACAATATTTAGATGAGTTCACGTTCTTCCCTTAGTCAAGTGGTTTGTAGTGCTTAAAAAAAAATCTCATTCACACCAGACAAGATGTTTAATTCCATCCCACTCTGACCTCTGTTACAGCATCACTGTTCTCAGAACTAGCTGTCCTGTCCTAAAAGGATAGCAGACTGCCTTCACCACGCTGACTGAATCAGTTGCTCCATGAGGATTATGCAGAAAGAAAATGGCATTGTTTTTATTTATTGAATCATCCATTTTTATTTCCTTTGTAGTCCATGGGCCCAGGCCAGAATTTTCACTAACTGGTACCACCCAAGGTGGTAGTTAGATTTTTTTAAAAAGTCTATATCAAATTTCAGCATGATAACCTTTTTTTGAGTGGTAGCTTTGTCACAGAAATCAGCCTTCAATGACTCGAACCGTTGCGCCAAAGAATGAAAAATCTTGTCACTTTATTTGAATAGAACATGCCATACAAAGAAAAACAAAATAATTCTACCTTGTTTATAAACTTACTTGTTCATTTGATCATCATCATTGCAAACTGTCAACTTTTTGTAAACTGACCAATCACAGCCTGTATGGGATGTGCAAACTTGAGAAATGTTAAACTTGTTGTTATGCATGAATGGGTATGATTATTGATGAGTTAGTACTTAGCATTAACAAGTGGAAGACTGATCACCATGTAAAGCAGTTTTCTTGCACAAGGATTTAATGAAGGAAACCAACCCACAAAAAGTCCAACTGGAATTATTTTTATACTAGTGGTCAGGTAGGTACGTTTATTGTCACAATATAACAAGTTATAGCGTGAAATTAAGTTTTGTAACTCCCTTCTACTAAATAGCAGAAAATAAATAATACAGAATCAATTATAAATTAAAGCTGCAAGCAGCGTTGAGCGGGCCCTCGACTCAAGCTGACTCAGCTCTGGAGTTATCAATGCAAAAATCACACAGGTGACGTGTTGAAAATATCTCACAAAGTTTGGTTGAGGTGTCAGTTATTCAGTTCAAAGTGGCTGACTTCCTGTGTCCTTTCCAGATGCCAGTAAATGCCCCTATCACTATGACATGTAAGTCTCTAACAGGTTAACTTGTGAATTCTGAGACAGATCTGACTATGTCTAGTCCATTTACATGCTACTTCCTCTTTCATGGCACAACATCAATTCAACAGCACGCCATGGACACACAGTTTGATCAATCAAAAAAAAGCTTCGCAATTTAACATCGCAAGACTCTTAAGATGGCGCTACCCACATTTGAAGTCAATCAGGTTAAAGCTGTAGGAGGAGTTCGTTAAAGTACAGAGCCTGTAAACGTGAAAAACGCTTGTAAATAATTCAAAATGGCCAAGAGGCTTATTTTTAAGTCTGGAGAAGATACATCTGTTTCTCAAGTTTGGTAGAGCTAGGTAAAACATACGGCAGGGGCTGCTATTTTGAAATTTTGTAGGCGGCGCTATTGAGTCGCTTTTCCACAACCACTCCCCCAAACCATGTCAGCCAATACAAAACAACCGTTCTGACGAGCGATCAAAATCTCTGATGAAATTTCTGATTAAAAAATGTAAAATGAAGCAAGAAGCACTAAATGCCTGACTTCCGGATGAGCAAAATCTCATTAAAAAGCGGAAACATTGCAATTTTCACCAGTTCTGACGTGTGTGCAAACTTTCATGACATTTCAATTATCCTAAGATCACGAAAAATGCGTTTCCGAGGGAGAATATTAATAGAGATGTATAATAGAGAATTAGTCCGACTGACTTCAGATTGTCGCTGTCTACTCTAAACCCGTTGATAATTAAAAGTTGTACAAACGTTTTTTGTAGAACGGCGTGCCGTCCAAAATCAATGATTTGCCATAAAACAGGAAGTTGTTGTAACTTCTGCGTACATTCTCACATCTGCACCAATCTTTACATGTTTGATAACAGTTCTGCCCTGAACACATCTACAAGGCAAAATTCACCTGTAGTCACAGCGCCACCTGCTGGCAACAGGAAGTATGTTTATGCTGTGATGAACCACTTCTTGCTAGTCGGCTATATCTACTTCAAATCTATCTCAGAAAACTCTTAACACATTGATGTCATGTCGTAAAGCCCGTAAGTTTTCCATCAAGAGCGTATCCTTTGCGGGGTAGCGAAGTTCCATGGTTTGCTGTGAAACAGGAAGTTGTTGTAACTTAACTGTACATGCTCAAATCTGTACCAAACTTTGTGTGCTTCATAACTGTCCTGCCCCAAACTCATCTACATGTCAATCTCCACCTGTAGTTGTAGCGCCATGTGCTCTGCTGTGCCACAAAGGGGACCTTCGTGCTGTATACAAAGCGCATAGCAAATTCACACCTCCACGCGCTACATGTGCGAGGGCCCGCCCAACACTGCTTACAGGGTTAATTGTTGTTTGAAATCCGGCCGATGATGGCGGTGTCATCCGCAAACTTCACAACAGAGTTCTCTGTCGATATTGACTAACAGCTACGTACAGCGTGTTAGCCTCGAAAACCCAGCTGTATTCTAACATTAACTTAGCTGTACATATCGATTATTTTTCAAGTCAATTAATCTAACAATTATCTTTTCGATTAGTCGATTAATCTAATGACCTAATTTTGTTTATTCCAAAGAAAGAAAAGTTGCCTATTACTCAATTAACATACCAATTTATCCAAAATAAATATCAAAAACATGTCTAATCAATAAATCTATATTTTATTCAATCATCCTGATGAAGCACATTAGAATAATGACAATAGCAGCAAATCTTAAAATGAATCAAATTTCTACGTCACTGCTGTGTGGCAAAATGACATTAATTAGGCAATATTGAGTACTGCAGTATGAAAATCAAATGTATTTCTGCATCAGTGAACAACTGAAAGCTTGTCTGTAATGTTAGATGTTAGAGTTTTCTCGCTCATACGTGGGCGTTAAATAAACAGAAAATATGAAACGGCCGATCGTTAGATGACATGCGGTGTAACGTTACAGAAATTACTTTTAACATGAGGGCAATAAACATTTTAAGGGACTACGTGTCCTCGTGCTTGTGTGGCGACAGAAGGTAAACACGATTGGCGGTGCTGCTGTCTAGACAAAGTGCTGCGGGATACTTTCGTTTCACATATTCGTGGACAGCAGTTGTGCTGCAGTGACGCTGTTTCCAGTTCAGAGAGCTCATGGAGGAGCACGTTGTTGAGTGTCTGTCTGAAATACTCCAAACTTTAGACAGTCAGTCTTGTAGCTGGAGCTTGTCCGGGGGAATCCCACTAACACCGGATGCAGTGACGCTTCGACGCACGTAATGCACGTCGACGTATTTACGTAATCGATCACGTCGACGAATTGCCCCAGCCCTACTTACATGCTTGCTAATAACTTTCTTTAAGCTGGGTCTCTGACATGACAGTATTGTGTTGGAGGGAGGGAGAGAGAGCAAGCGAGAGAGAAGGACGAGGGAGAGGATTTGCTGTGTGAATAAGCGCTGCCTGCAGCTCTGCAGTCAAATAAGATTTTAAATAGGCCCAGTAAAAAGAAAAAAAAAAAAGAACAATCAATATGTGGTGGTCAGCGTTGATATTGTGGCGGGCCACCACAAATAAATGAATGTATGGGAAACACTAACTTATCTTCTCATGTTCAAAACTTTGTACATTCAGAATCTCTCGCACATATCTGTGTTCACTGACATGTAAAGAAAAAAAGTCGGAATATTAACGTCATTAGCCTATTTAAAGAGAATTCATAATATTTTACTACATGCCCTATACTGCATCACGTTAGTGATTCGCTGGAAGTATCCCCTCGACCGTCTAACAGACACAGAACTGGATGAGACAAGGAGGTGCTCATGCCGGGGAAAAACAAAACTAACCGACAACACCTGTGATCAAGCAAAAATCTCACGAACAATTCCACACACATGTTAACTTCAGCACCTCTGAGAAAGTGCAGGTTACAATCCCCAGCAGAGCAAGTCACGACTTCAGTTTTTAATGTTACATTTTTATAAGCCTACTGAAACTACTATATATGTCCGCTTTGGCACAAACTGTTTGTAACTCACAGCGCGAGGTGGGTCCACGTCACTTGCTGGTGTCGCAGCGAAGTTGCTTTCAGGGTAGGTCCGACAGCGGAGTATCCCTCTTGTAAATGTGTAACCACTGCGATAACAAGATGTTCATGGTGTATTCCTCAGAGAAATAAACACTTTTCCACGGTAATACCAAGAAAGAGTCAATTTTCAGTTTACACAGTAAACACCATGTGGGTAAAATTTTACAGGTCATACTCTGACTTCCCATTTCTGTGAAGGCAGCGCGGAGTAGCTGACGGATAAAAAATACACCATCTCGTCCAGTAGCAGTGGACTAAACTGGCAGGTGTTAATGTTGCAGACCACAGTTTTTTTGCAAATAATTTGAAGTTTAAACTATTATTGTTGTGAATTTTCTGGTGTAAACTTGCCTTAGAATTTCCAACTAAAACGCCCCCCAAAAGCAGCTCAGTGCCCCCCTTTCCAAAATATTGCTTCCAGCGCCCCCCATCGTCCTCGGAACGCCCCCTGGGGGGTGGTACTGCCCCCGTTGAGAAACAATAGCCTAAACACTCTGGCCCCTGAGGCCAGGCATTGTCCTGCACCAGGAGGTACCCAGGGCCAACTGCACCAGCACAAGGTCTGACCATGGCTCTGAGGATTTTTTTTCCCAGTACCTAACAGCAGTCAGTGGCTAGCAGGTCTGTGTGGCCTTCCAAGGATATGCCTCCCCAGCCAAATTTTTTCAAATTTCTAGGTCGTTGAATGTCCCACAATCATGGTTCTGTCGTCACCAGACAGTCTTGTCTGTCTGAAAAGATATCCTCTGTAACATCTTTAAAGCTAGATCTACAATTTAATAGATGCGAAAAATATTTTTCCTTAATATGAAGGCTAATATAAAATGTATATAATATTATTTCAAATGATGGCAGATCTAGATAGCCCTGACTATTTTGAAAAAATTGATATACAGTATAGCATGTATGGCTTCCTCTCACAATAGACTTCACACAAACCTACTGTGAGGATACTGTAGGATGATAATGGCAAAAACAATTATTGTCCCAAACAATTAGTAAAGCTACTCATTTAAAATGGTTATCATGTATTAAAGTACTTATATGGACCCTACAAACAAACTGGTTGCAAAGAGATTTTGCCACCTTAGGGGGTACCAAATTCTGGCTTGAACTGAACTGGAAGGCTCATTGTGAAACTGGGGACAGACATTAAAAACCCTCCAGAAAACACACACACAAAAAAAAACTAGGTATATGTGCTGTGACAGATTTTTAATAAAATACCCATTATAATTAATCTACACCTGATGACTGTGAACCACCATATCTTGATATGAGAATTTTGTAACAATACAGTTATATAGAGGGACTTGAAGTGATAATTTAAAAGAAAAGAATCATTGCCAAGCACTGGCTTGAATTTCTGCCCAAACCAAACATCCTCCCCTCTGTTTTTCTCTCAGAAAAGCAGCATGGTGGACAAGAATATCTACATCGTCCAGGGTGAAATTAGTAGTGTTGTTGGAGCTATCAAGAGGAACTCCAGATGGAATACGCACACTCCACTGGTAAGTTAAACACAACAGTTATGTCTCAGTTTTTGCATTCCTGAAAAGGTAATTTGTGACTCTGAGAAGAGCAGTTTCTGTGCTATGATTTTTCTGAAATTTCTTTTGATTTTGAAAAAATTTGATATTTCTGAAAACCTGACTGACACTTTTCAAAATCACTACTGTCTGACAAGCCTTCCATAAGCTGTAATGAAGGGGGGGGGGGGGGGGGGGGGGGGGGGGGG
>NC_060164.1:2798223-2799084 GCF_021292245.1 Micropterus dolomieu | reverse complement strand
GGGGTGGGTGTTGGGGGGTGTTAAGTGGCCAGGAATAAATTAAGCTTGATATCCTGTATGGCCTATGAGAGATGTTCTGGGTTAAAACCATTGGTTCTAATTAGATTCCGACCGATATGGGTTTTTGGGGGCTGATGCTGAAATTGAAAGCTGTTCTGTATGTGGGCTATAATACCTTTCCCTAAATGGATTATGTTAATAAAATAGATTAGAGTCTCAACAACTTAACATGTAAACTATTTCACATCAATAAATATTTCCTGCAGGAATGTTCAACTTTTTCAGCCATCTATAAACAGAGAGAGTGAGAGAATAATTTACCTTACACATATTCAGCTGTAATGAATTCTTCCAATGTAGCATATTCACATCTAGTTTATCTCTTTACCAGCACTCTTTAATTATAACCAACGCTACGAGAAACCATTTCTCACCCATCTGGATGTAAAACATACCGTCATACTACATGACTGTCAACAACCAGTAATGTTACTTGCAACTATAATTACTTTTCACATTTGAAAGAGGAGCTAGATAACTTTGTCTGGCAAGAAGCTGTGTTAAATTCTTGTTCGCCTCACGTTTATTTACATGTCCCGTCTGGTTTAATCATTTCTGACACACCGACTGTAACTACAAACAAACTGCTCGCAAAAATATTTTAGAATACATTAAACTACACTGCTCAAAAAAATAAAGGGAACACTTAAACAACACAATGCAACTCCAAGTCAATCACACTCCTGTGAAATCAAACTGTCCGCTTAGGAAGCAACACTGATTGACAATCAATTTCACATGCTGTTGTGCAAATGGAATAGACAACAGGTGGAAATTATAGGCAATTAGCAAGACACCCCC
>NC_060164.1:2792343-2798123 GCF_021292245.1 Micropterus dolomieu | reverse complement strand
AGATCCTCAGACCCCTTGTGAGACCATATGCTGGTGCGGTTGGCCCTGGGTTCCTCCTAATGCAACACAATGCTAGACCTCATGTGGCTGGAGTGTGTCAGTAGTTCCTGCAAGAGGAAGGCATTGATGCTATGGACTGGCCCGCCCGTTCCCCAGACCTGAATCCAATTGAGCACATCTGGGACATCATGTCTCGCTCCATCCACCAACGGCACGTTGCACCACAGACTGTCCAGGAGTTGGCGGATGCTTTAGTCCAGGTCTGGGAGGAGATCCCTCAGGAGACCATCCGCCACCTCATCAGGAGCATGCCCAGGCGTTGTAGGGAGGTCATACAGGCATGTGGGGGCCACACACACTACTGAGCATCATTTTGACTTGTTTTAAGGACATTACATCAAAGTTGGATCGGCCTGTAGTGTGGTTTTCCACTTTGATTTTGAGTGTGACTCCAAATCCAGACCTCCATGTGTTGATAAATTTGATTTCCATTGATAATTTTTGTGTGATTTTGTTGTCAGCACAACTATGTAAAGAAAGGAGTATTTAATGAGATTATTTCATTCATTCAGATCTAGGATGTGTTATTTTAGTGTTCCCTTTATTTTTTTGAGCAGTGTATTAAAATATTTTAACTGCTCATTTTGTCGTTACCGCTCCTCCACTGATATACATGGCATTAGCTTTGTGGCTAATTTAGCAACGGGCAGTGTTAGCTGCTGAAAGTGATGTTAGAGAATATTTAGGAGTGATGAACTAGGGAGAAATGACCAACTCACCGGTAACACAGCCACTCTCCGTGTTGTTTCTACATGCTCCAGTTTGCTCCAGTCAGCGGACTGTTTTCTTTTGTGGTTTTCCTGGTGTGGCAGTGATGTTAACAGTGGAGCTGCAAAGTGCCCTCTGGTGGACAAACTGTGCAACCCTCATGACATGAGTGAAGGATCTGTCTCTGTTTCTTTTTCAATAGTCATATATCAGCTGTTATAAACGTGATGCCGATATGAGATGATCCTAATGGGGTTCCCAGCCCTGGTTGTACTCAAGGACAGGCTTCATTAACCTCTGCATGAAAAATGGTTGCGGTCTTGTCTTCAAGAACTGGGAAAACTGCTGCTCCACCTTGTTAAACTATAATGCAACAAGTTATGTCATGTCTCTGTCAAGAGTAGAGATGCACTGATTTACTGGAAGTTGACGTTTTTCAGCTTGATCAGCCATGACCGTTGACAGTCAGCTGATCAGTTTCACATGATGTTTCACGTCAAGCACACAATGACACAGGCAGTAAAAGACTACAGTCACAAACATACACACATGCTAATACATGGCGTCGGCGTGGAACTTCTTCACTGCGAGCAAAAAAGACACAATGCTTGCAATTTGTATATAGCTGTACGGCCAAAACAAGCCGTGTTTCCCCGCACAGATGTTACTTGGGCGGACTGCCCGGGTGTACTATCAGCACAAACACTGAGAACTAGCACGGTGGATATTTTAAAACATGGACCAGGTAGAGCAACAGTAAACACACCGCTGAAATGTCATTCAATATCACACTGGTCTCCATCATTGGCGACGACATTAATAACAAGCCTCCTCCACACGCAGTTCACCTGCTGCTGTGAATATGGAATCGCGAGTGGAAAAATCGAGTTGTGTTTCTTGGGCGACTTTATAAAACTGCTGAGGATGAAAGTCAACAGAGCAGACGGAAACAGGGAGAGAGAGACAGGCGTGTGTCTGAAGGGAAAAGCAAGGTGAGCAGATTAAAATCATTCAAGAGTTAACACTAAAATAAGTACAATTAAAATGTAATATACAAATATTGTAGAAACATTACTTTAACAAACGCTTGTTCAAACGGGCAGCACCCAGTTCCCAGTTCAAAAACAAATTAATCACAACTCGATTTATTAATTTGATCAGTCTCTTCAGAAAGAATGTAATTCTTTTGATGGATTGACCTTGTCCTCTTCTTCAAAGAAAACATACAGACAACTTCTAAGGGATTAAATTAGGGTATTTATAGCTAAATACCTAATAAATGAGGATTAATAAGGAAAAGAAACAAATCCAACTTCAAAACGGCAGTCCACAAACCAACGGGTGACGTCACGATGACTACGTCCACTTATGTACAGTCTATGCTTGTTTCAGACAGAGGCTGAAATGAAGGCCTATATGAAGAAAAATGATTCATTAAATCATGCAAAGCTGCCATACAGGAGTCACGAAACTACAATATAGGACTAGAAAAGCAGTATAATAGGTCTCCTTTAACCAGCTGGGGGTGGGGGGTAACATGCATTAATAGGCTACAGCGTACCTACAGCTTAGATTTGACGCAGAAGTATAAATTGACCCTTAGAGGAGGTCTGTTCACCTCGTAAACTCTGCTGTGTGAATGTGAGATGTGTGTTGTAATCAATACAATATACTATTTGGGATCCTAATAAAGAAAGGAGGAAGGAAAGAATTTTCTATTAAAGAAAGTTAGAAATTTTTTTTGAATGCAGTCAGTTAAATTTCTTAAAGAAAGAAAATTAGAATCGGCAGGTCAGAAAAATCGGAAATCCGAATTGGCCCAAGAAAATTGCCATCAGTTCATTTCTATTAAATAGTCAACATGTTGGGCCCTTTTTCTGGGGCAGAAACCATCATAAATAGTCATATGGATACATATTTAAATCAGCCATTTCTCATTTTATGCGGAATATACTTAGTAAAGTGATATACATACTAGAAATGGTTGGTTTTATAGCACACATTCAACCTAATACATCACAAGAGTGAGCATTCAAGTATCAAATTAGACTCAAATAATCTTGCAAATGATGTCTTTTTTTTTTCTCTGTCCAGGATGAAGAACAGGACCCATTACTCAACAGCTTTGGCCACCTCAAGGAAATACTCAACAACATAAAAGGTAAGTGGGCCCGTGGTGATGTAAGTCAGAATCAGGAGCTTTATTGCCATGTAGTGTTTTACACATACGAGGAATTTGCTTTGGTGATAAGGTGGTACATGCAGACAGACATACAGTTGACCTCAGTAAATGTAGAAAATAGGGCTTGGGCACGTTAACTCATTATTATCGCGTTAACGCATTAATTAATTGATGCAGACAATTATTTTATTTAATGATAACGCAGTTTACTTTCAAAATTAATTATTTTGAAAGTCTGTTGCTCACTGGCTCTGAATACACATAGGCCAACAGTCAAATCATGGGTCACAGGAGGGGTGGGATGTTGATCAACCTGCAAATCACCCACCCAAACAAGCAGTGGAGGGAGGCTTCGGCACGATGCAGGGGAGAGTAAAGACCGCTCCGTGAGTAAACGGCAGGCGCCCTATTGAGAGTAACCATGGCAAGGGCTAGATAAAGGGTAATGCCCTGGCAGTGGCAAATAGCTTTGGTTTAAAATTTGATTTGATTACATTAATGTTTAATTTGAGATTTACAAGAAATGTTTTATTGCTACTGTGTAAAGGGAATACTGCTGATAAAAAGCACCTTATTTGTTTAAAGTGTTTACAAACCACATGTTATTGCACTTTTGTGTATTTAGCAGTATATTTAAATTAAAAGTGCGCAATACAGTACTTTAGAATTCATTGTTCAATTTTGTGCGTAACAATGCGATTAATCGCGATTAAAAATTTTTATCGTTGCCCAGCACTAGTAGAAATGTATAAATATGGAGTTAGTCAAGAATGATAAAAGAATATAGTATTAATATATAAAAGTATTTGCAGAGAAAGAACAATGTGGCAAATATTTACATATGCCTTACTCCGGTTTGTGTTGTGACGTATTCGGTGCTTAAAGTTCTCTGGCACAGTGCGGGGCGTTTTCGTATTCGACAATATATAATCATGTCCGTGGAAAATGTTGCGTATATAACAGTCGTGTTATATGTGTGTAAAGCGTCAGTCCTCTGCACAATCTCTGTCAGTGTATGCACAGAAGAAGGGACTGGCACTTCTTGACTACGTGGACACTCATTGGCTATTGTAGGCCGTGGGCAGGACATCAGATTTTCTGTTGGGTCAATTAAGGTGTCACTCAAAAGGTTAAGGTGTACCGTGTTTTTTTGTTTACATGCTAACTGTAGTTAAACCATGTAACAGCAATCAGTCCGTGTGTATTTACTGATATAAAAATGCGCTTTGGACTAAATCTTTTACTGGATTGGATCGTCTGGACCTTTGCCAACATAACAAGGCCAGTTTTGTCGGTATGTAATCCATCGATAGGCTACAGCTTTTCTGGTAACTGGCGTCAATTTTGATTATTAGCAGTGCTTAAAGTACTTCTTCTTTTTACTCTTTGGCGTAGTGGGACTTTTCTTGGGTACAGGTGTTCTCTCTCATATCAGGTTCTCTGGGCACTATGTGACGTTCCCCTGTTCCTGTTCTCGCCACCTCCTAATCTCTTGGTAGAAACGGAGGTGAAAAAAGCTTGGGTGCCTTTCATGCAGTAGTGTGCGTAAAGTTGCTCATCAGCGTAGCTCTTCGTGAACCGACTAGTCACAGTCTGGAGGTGGCGGGACACTAAAAAAAGTTTGATGCGCGACTACAAACTTTTGAAATGTTGAACTTGTTGTTCTGCATCACGTTTAGAAAGAATAAAAACTCTGTATCAGACCCTTCTCCTTCTCCTCCTCTCTTGTTGTTCACTGCCTGCCGGTAACGTTACCTGGTCGAAGGAGGAGCGGCTGGTTTGTCTCAGCCAGCAGCTGAGTTTACAACAATGTGCCACATTTTAAGACTACAGACCAGTCTGTGCTCCAGACGGAAAGCTTTCTATTTAGCTTGTTTTTAACATTTGACTAATGCCAAGCTAATGTTAGCTGTGCTTGTTTACATACAGGTGCTGGTCATATAATTAGAATATCATCAAAAAGTTTATTTATTTCAGTAGTTCCATTCAAAAAGTGAAACTTGGATATTATGTTCATTCATTACACACAGACTGATATATTTCTTGTTTATTTCATTTAATTGTGATGATTAAAACTGACAACTAATGAAAATCCCAAATTTTCTGAACTTTTGATGAACTTTTTGATGATATTCTAATTATATGACCAGCACCTGTAACATACAGGATGACAGACTGAGGACAGATGATTAAATTAACCTTTTCTACATGTTTACCTTACACACAGGTGTATTGATAAAGTATTTTCCTTTTACTAGCAAAGGTTTTATTGCATGTACGTACAGTAACGAGAGTAGCCGTCCGCAACTCGAGTAGGTTGGCGCTAACTTAACTTCACAGTCTCTATCCAGCGAAGGTTAAAATCAAGGGCAACTGGACTTGGTTGAAGATACTGGAAGACGTTTCGTCCCTCATCCAAAGGACTTCTTCAGTTCTGACTGACTGGCAGGGAAACTCAGCTATTTAACCTCAGTGGGGTCGTTGGCCCGGGTCATCGATACCGCTGGTTCGTTAGTGTTCCTTGTTGCTGTGACGACAGTCGTTACAGTCGTTAAGACTACCTGTGGCCAAGACTGAACGACCATCGTTGGTATCTTCACCTGAGGCCAATAGGTTACGTTTGTTGAGTTTCCTGGGAAGTGATGAAAGGACAGCAGTGTAATACTGCGCTTCAGGGCTATCATTGCAAACATTAGTTGTCTTATCCATCGCGTTTCAAGTTAAATCAGATTTGACGCTTGAGACACAATGTTACAGACCAGCAGTATCGATAAGCTTGGACCTTATTGATTTTGGGGTTTTGAGAAATGTTGGAACCGGGTCCTTGCAA
>NC_060164.1:2773648-2792323 GCF_021292245.1 Micropterus dolomieu | reverse complement strand
GCGAAGGTTAAAATCAAGGGCAACTGGACTTGGTTGAAGATACTGGAAGACGTTTCGTCCCTCATCCAAAGGACTTCTTCAGTTCTGACTGACTGGCAGGGAAACTCAGCTATTTAACCTCAGTGGGGTCGTTGGCCCGGGTCATCGATACCGCTGGTTCGTTAGTGTTCCTTGTTGCTGTGACGACAGTCGTTACAGTCGTTAAGACTACCTGTGGCCAAGACTGAACGACCATCGTTGGTATCTTCACCTGAGGCCAATAGGTTACGTTTGTTGAGTTTCCTGGGAAGTGATGAAAGGACAGCATTGTAAGTGGGGGATAAGTGGTGGCGTAGACCCCCTCCCCTGTTCAATGACGGCTTCTCAACCCTGGTGTAGATGCTTCCTTGACACCTCTTTCAAACCATCCATCTTCTCTGTCTAAAATGTGCACCTGGTGGTCCTCAAACGAGTGTCCTCTGTCCTTCAGATGTAAGTAGACTGCAGAGTCTTGACCTGAGGAGTTGGCCCTTCTGTGTTGAGCCATGCGTTTGTGCAGTTGTTTAGTCTCCCCAAGAGGGGAGACTAAACAACTGAATAGCTGAGTTTCCCTGCCAGTCAGTCAGAACTGAAGAAGTCCTTTGGATGAGGGACGAAACGTCTTCCAGTATCTTCAACCAAGTCCAGTTGCCCTTGATTTTAACCTTCGTTGGATAACTATGACCTGGATGACTGAGAATCTTCATAGATATTTCACAGTCTCTACCGCAATGGCGCCGCGTCTCTTTCTACTGGCCTGTGTGTGTGAGACGAAAGAGAGCAGCAGCCTGATGATAAACAGTCCCCGGCTCGTGTAATACTGCGCTTCAGGGCTATCATTGCAAACATTAGTTGTCTTATCCATCGCGTTTCAAGTTAAATCAGATTTGACGCTTGAGACACAATGTTACAGACCAGCAGTATCGATAAGCTTGGACCTTATTGATTTTGGGGTTTTGAGAAATGTTGGAACCGGGTCCTTGCAAATAAGGCTAGCTGCAGATGGGAAGAAGCTGTTTTTGTGGTGAGAAACTTTGGTCCGGATGGACTGCAGCCTCCTGCCAGAGGGGACAGTCTGAAACGGTTTGTGGCCGGTATGGGAGGGGTCAGCTCCAATCTTTCCTGCTTGGTTCAGTGTCCTAGAGACGTACAGGTCCAGAGGTGATGGAAGATTGCAGCCAATCACCTTCTCTGCAGAGCGAATGATACGCTGCAGCCTGCCTCTGTCCCTGGCAGTGACAGCAGCGTATCAGATGGTGATGGAGGATTGGTGATGGCGGACTCATCCCCACCAGAGATGAGCCCATTGAGGGTGGTGTCATCCGCAAACTTCTTCAAGACTTATCGGACTGGTAGCTGGAGGTGCAGCTGTTGGTATAAAGGGAGAAGAGCAGAGGGAAAAGAATGCAGCCTTGAGGTGAACCGGTGCTGATGGTCCTGGAATCAGAAACATGTTTTCCCATCTTTACTTGCTGCTTCCTGTCCGTCAGGAAGTCAGTGATCCACCTGCGGGTGGAGTCAGGCATGTTCAGCTGAGAGAGCTTGTCTTGCAGTAGGGTCGGGATGATGGTATTGAAAGCAGAGCTGAAATCCACAAACAGGATCCTGGCGTAGGTTTCTGGGGAGTCCAGGTGCTGGAGGAAGTGAATTTCCATGTGTACTGCATCATCTACTAGTTACTGTACCTGCTCTGTAGGCGAACTGCAGGGGTCCAGGCGAGGGTTTGTGATGGATTTAAGGTGGGACAACACAAGGCGATCAAAAGACTTCACTACCACAGAGGTCAGGGCGGTGGTTCTGTAGATGTTTAGTCCTGTGGTCCTTGGTTTCTTGGGGACAGGGATGATGGTGGAGGCTTTGAAGCAGGCTGGCACATGGCATGTCTCCAGTGAGGTGTTAAAAATGTCTGAACACCGGAGACAGCTGATCAGCACAGTGCTTCAGGATGGATGTGGAGACCGAGTCCAGCCCTGCTGCTTTGCGGGGTTTCTGCCTCCTGAATAGGTGTGAAAGTATCTGCAAAAAACGCGCTGTACCGATCACCGCCAATCCAGAGCTCAAACATAAAGACTGCATTAACTTCAGCCTCATCTCTCTTTTGTGGTTCTGCAGAACGCCTCCATTCCACATATACACACACACACATTAACGTACCGAGGTTGACAACAAATACGCTCATTAGTGTAAGTACATGGTGCAATAAAACCTTTGCGAGATATATCCAATACTTTATCAACACACATGTTTTATGAACACTAACATGTAGAACGTGATATTTTAATCTTCTCATTCTCTCATCCACCGCAGTTGTGTTTTGGTTTTACACAAGCACAGCGCTAGTTCGGCTAATAGCCCTCCTCTCTACCAGCAGCAGAGGGAGGAGGTAGAGGAAGGGAAGAAGGACTGATGGGACTAATGCAAGAGTTCATCATTGTTTCTAAACTTCATTTTTGATGTCAGGAATATGATTTATTTTTCTGAAATTTTAGATTTATTTCCAGTGAGATATTTGTGTCTTTGCTGTAAATCCTGACACAATATTAAATAATTTTTTTAAATTATATTTAATAAAGGCAGTTATTTAGTAATGAAAAAGAACTGATAAGAGAATTGATAAAGAACTGAACCAATAAGGAGTTGTAGAAGTGTATCAGTAAAATCCTAATGATGCCCAACTTGTGAGAAAATGTCCAGCCCATCTCCATGTACTGGTTTTAAAATCTGTCCCAGTTGAATTTGTAATTGAATAGACCCTGCTGTACATTTACTGCCAGACTGAAAACTTTATATTACCGATTTTTGATGTTTGTGGATTTAAAATATATCCCACCTTTAATAGTTAGGCATATTTACAGTACAAACCTTGTCAGTGAACCATAAGGGAAAACCCCCCAAAATATTTGTACGTTAATTGAAACTTTGGTAATATGCTCAATTTAGCGTGATTAGGTCATATCCTCCCTCCCTATTTCAGTGCCTTTTCCCCTTTTTTCTGTATAAGGGGATATTTAATCAGGTATGCTCAGTAGTTTGCCACTGAGAAATACCTTGGCCTTTTACACTTTTCAATATTATCTCGCAACATCTTAAAGTGAAAGATATTTTCTCCATTGGTCCCATTATTGCTGTTTGTCAGTTTTATTAAAATATACTAATTACGAGAAGACAGTGAAGGTAAATGTTATGTGGAGGTAGAGTGCAAGTGTCTCTCTACAGGTGATGGCGATGCCATCCAGAGTAACTATATCTTTAGATAATGCCTAACGGAGGTGTTTGGGCCACAGTACAACTTCAGAAAATTACAGGTCATCCAGGTTTTCACATCTTGGCAAGCTTGAAGTTTGACTTACTGATTAATTTCATCTGGCTTGATTGATACATATAATTGAGCGTCAGCTGCATAACACTGAAAGTTTATCCTGTTTGTCCTAATAATATTGCCTAAAGGAAGCATAAGGTGAACAGGATTGGTCCCAGCCCAGATCCTTGTGGAACTCCATGACTAACTTTGACGTGCATGGAGGATTATCGTAACATGTACAAACTGAGATTGATCTGATAAATAGGACATAAACCAGCATAGAGCGGTTGCTTTAATGCCAATTAAATGTTCCAAACTAATTGTCAATGGTGTTGAATGCAACACTAAGAAGTAAGAAGTACAGAGACGAGTCCTTTGTCTGATGCAATTAGGTCATTTGTAATTTCCCCCAGTGCTGTCTCTGTGCTGTGATGCACTCTAAATCCTGACTGAAAAATCCTCAAAAAAGATATAGGTCTTTAGTTAGCTAAAACCCCTGGATGAAAAGTGGGCTATTTAAGAAGAGGTTTAATTACAGTTACTCCAAAGGACTGTGGTCGTGCACCATGGATTAGCCTATTTTCAATATATACATATCTGTATGAGTTTTTATTCTCGACTCTCAAATGCAATGATTTAAGCTGTATTTCGACCAAAGGAACTATTCCCTGGAGCTAGGAACCTTTGGAGGGACCAGGGTCTAAATGTAGTGCAAGGGTCTTTATTTTACCCCCCAAACAGTCCATGCTCGGGGGGTAGTACTTTCTGAAAGTACCTGTACTTTGGGGGGGGTGGGGCTTACCTTGCAGTGAAATTCTGAATGGGCGAGTAGGCTACTGGTTTTAACTGGAGAATGTCCGGTGTTTGTCTACGACTCCTCTTTTCCACCTTGTTTGCAAACCAATAAATCACAATCAATAGCCACACAAGTCTCGCCGATGTCCGCCTGAGATCAAACGTCGGCATTAAATGTATTGCTTGGAAATAGCAGCCAGCATGCAGCGGTGTGTTTACAGCGAACATCTGATGGAGTTGCGCAAAATACTGTCTGGAGTTGTTGTTTTAAGTTTTTACACAGCTTTACAACTGGAGTTATTTTAAGAACTCGATGGCTTTATCCATTTTGTTATTAAATGTGTAACGATCTTTATCGTGTATCTCTTCATTATACTCCCACACAGAAAAGCTGTTTTTAATGGTCAAGCGTAGCCTTTAGTTTTTCATTATATTCAGATTTATATCAAATCTGATGTTCATTTATAAATGTTGCTCATGGATAGTGGTTACTAAATGATGCCTGTGCATCGCTTGGTACGCATTATAGGCCTATGTCAGCACACAACAATGAGCTGAAGGAACCTTTTAGTTCCTTGAAAAGAGATCCAGGGACTTAAAAGTCCCGGTTACTTGTGGTCAAAACGCGGCTTTAAAGCTACTCCTACTTTAAAGTAGGAGTGTGGAAAATAATTGATTTTTATTATGATTCTTATGAATCAATTCACAAATGTCAATTATTGATTATCTAGAGGTTAATTGATAACGTATTGTTGACAGAACGAAAAAGGCGGAACACGGAAATGCAGAAGTGCAGCTCCGGGACTGTCTGTGGTGTGCACACAACAGAGACGTGTGGTTCTCCCTGTTCGGCACAGACAGATGGCTGTTGAATGAATGACTGCCGCTATAAAATCGGTGCGCAACTAATGGTAGTGCTTAGCTAATGTCCTCTCCTCAATCTTCAAAGCTACGTGACAGGGAATAGTAGGTGACGGTGAAAGCAACAGGGAGCACAGGAAAACAAGAGCGCTACGTTTCAGTCTGGCTGTAAATGTACAGTGTAGCTCTGTGTGTCCGTTAATTAGTCTGTCTGTCGTTTTCCAACTGCTGGAAAAGTGAAGGCAGTGAGTGCTAGCTACCATCTCCTTCAGACTGCGGTCTGGAAGCTCAGCAGGATGTTTTGTGGCTGCTAGTTCAATTTTGTTTGTCATTCATCCGCATATCGAGTAAGTTACACAAATGAACGAAATGCCATTTCTCAAGGCCCGTGGTGCTCAATACAAGATTACATTTCATTACTAGCTACTTGTTTGGATCGTTACAAATACTTTGCTTTAAAAGTACCAAGTAGTCACAGAGTGAGAAAAATACATCTTTATCCAATTCGTTTTACTATCGCATCATAGACCTCATAATTGTAATGAGGATGCCTAGAAATTACCTACCTTGAGATGATGCATTGTGATGCATCGAGATATCGAATCAAATCATTGACCTGATAATTGTAATCGAACCGCGAGACCAGTGAAGATGCACACCCCTAATTTTAAAGTTCAGACAAAAGATAAGAAGTTGTGGTGGAGGTAGTAGGGCTATTTGATTTGCTTATTTGAGCCAGTACTTCAAATATTAGGAACAATCTACTGTGCATTTTCATTAATACACCCTACCTAGAGTTGTGAGACGTTTTTATTATTCATAACCCCTGCCCAGTTGGACTACATGCACTGGCATAGCAGCTGCGCTGCACTATAATAGCCTTTATGTCAAGTCTTAGCAACTATTTTTACAGTCAGTTACATTCAAGATGTTTCCTGGTTCCAGTTTCTTAAAGAATTTGCTGCTTTTCTTTTTCTTATGTGATAGTATTTTGAAACTCACATTTGATTTTTACTATTTTCTACTGTGTTTTTATCTTGTTAGACCAAACGATTAATCAGTTGATCAAGAAAGTAATCCTCAGATTAAGCAGTAATAAACTATTAATCTAATTGCAATTGCAATCACGATGTCATAGACAATGCCATCGTCCAGGGGCGATAGCTGACAGACGTCACGACGTTAAGCCGGCATCGTGATTTTAATTTTATACTACTGTCATTTGTACTAGTTTCTCCTCCAGGTTGTTCGATAGTGCCTCTGCTGTGGACATTCAATTGGATGCCATTGTGCCAATTTGTTCCATTATAATTGAATCATAATCGCAAATTGCAATATTGTCCACAAAAAAACAATATGACACCTCTGTCAGCTGAGGTGTTAATCACATATTTATAGTCAGTGATACCAGGGTCTGGTTCAAGAGTAGTCTTGCATTCAGCCTTGAAGCTGAGACGATTGGTGGGGCGAACAGAAACAATGGTAAAAAAAAATAGGCATTAAACTGCTCTGCCCTCCTTTTCAATTCCCTTCTCTATGTTTCCATTAGAGTCACACTATGTTTTTAAAACTTGTTTCCAAGCTGTTATCACGCACTGCTTTGTGCTCGATGCTTCAACTGACAAATTAAGCTTGAAATCAAGGCCTCCTCAACTAAGGGCTAAGGGTTATTAACTATAAGATTAAAATGGACTTTCTGCAGTCTAATCACACTATAACTAAGTTTGGTAACTAACCATTTGTGAGCCCAAGTATATGTAAATGCCCCCTCTCTTCTGAGTTAATCTAAGCTAGCCCTGAGGACAATCCTGCATGTTGTCATGCCTTTGCAATGAGAGTCTTGGCAGCTCCCACAGCTCCAGTTGTAGAAGTCAGAAGCAGTGGGAAAGATGCAACACATGGAGCTGCACAGTCTGAGCCCCCACCGCTGTTCCCTTCCTCCAGGGAATGCTTCTGCCATTGTAAGATGGACAAGCGCTGCTGGCTGAGAAGGAATCTACCACAGTGGTTAACCCTCCTCTTTCCTTTCCCTCTCTCTATAACCCCTTTCCCTTCAGCCCTCAGATCACCAAAATCTATTTTCCTCTGTTACTCTCACTTGAACTGATTCCATTACAGTTACTGTATTTGACCAGAACAGAAGTCGAATATAAAATTTAAATATTGTTTTCAGCTTTTTTTAGGACATTTGCATGAAGTAATGAGTCCATGTCAAGGGTTTTTGAAAGCCTTGTTGTATCTTTAAGCCCAAATCCCCGTGCACCCTGTCTCTCAAATGTTACATCCAGGCCCTGATGAGAGACAAAATGGAGAACAAATAACCACAGTAGACCTGAATTCTGTGCTTGACAGACTGATCAATTTGTTTTGTTTTTGCAGCAGCATAACAGACTAATAGATCTCTCTAGCGGTGTCTCTCAAACAGAAACTCAGCAATATTTAGGTTGGGAAATCTTTGTTTGAATTTTCGCAGCAGTCCAGCTGTCTGCTTAATGAAAGCCCAGCAATTCCTTTCAATCTGTTGTGTATCTTTGCTTCTTCTAACAACAAAAGTCAGCAAAGCAAATGTGAATTAGGTTTCTCAACCACTCAGTGTCTTTTGTCTTCTATTTTTTTCCTTTTCATCTCCTATTTTTTTCTTATCCATCTTTCTCTGTCACTCTCTCTGTCTGGCTGAGGGTTTCACTGCTCTGGCGGTCCTGTTCTGTTGTAAGTACTGTGATTGACAGGACCATGTGCCATAGAGCTGGAGAGTAGTGCAGCTGGACGTATATCATCTGCAATTTTAGTTGGGTAAATATAGCAGGGAGTCTTGTCAAGACGAAAGATAAATTGTTCTGGGAAAGGAAGTGTTTATCTTTTCTGAAAGCAGAAAAAAAGTTTCCTTCAGCTCCTGGAAAATGTAAGGTCCTCTCTTGACTCTCGAACAATGAAAGCACAGTTGAAGACGCTGTGCCAACACTGGACCATGTGTTGTGATGCCTCAGCTCCACCTTCCTCAGTCAGCCAGGCAAATCAGTCCCAGGAAGCAGGAGCCTTTCTTCTGATTTAAATGGGATGGTTTGGATTGAGCCTGATATCTAATGCCCCATCCCTAACCTCATTAGACCCATATAATTGAGTGCTTTCCACAGCTTTTTTGACCAGCATCTGTCTTTAGATACTGTGTACTAGCTTCCAAAAGAATTATGGTGTTTTCTGTCCTACATAGGTTCTTTGGTTTTAATCTTATATAGTACAGTGAGATACAGTATCTCACAAAAGTGAGTACACCCCTCACATTTTTATAAATATTTGATTCTATCTTTTCATGTGACAACACTGAAGAAATGACACTTTGCTACAATGTAAAGAGTGTACAGCTTGTATAACAGTGTAAGTATGTGCTGTCCCCTCAAAATAACACATCACATATCCATTAATGTCTAAACCGCTGGCAACAAAAGTGAGGACACCCCTAAGTGAAAATGTCCAAATTGGGCCTAAAGTGTCAATATTTTGTGTGGCCACCATTATTTTGTTCACCAATATTTTTGTGAGATATATGCACACACACTCACTACTTTACATTGTAGCAAAGTGTCATTTCTTCAGTGTTGTCACATGAAAAGATAGAATCAAATATTTACAAAAATGTGAGGGGTGTACTCACTTTTGTGAGATATTGTATTTTGAGTTTAATACAGGAACTACACTGGAATTGACTCGATTAGAGATTTTGCTGAACATGAGCATGAACTTCCATTATCACCTATCAAATATAAGAATTCACAGAAAGACTTACTGTATTTGGTGCTCTAACATGTGAAGCATTGTTTTGTGCTGCAGATTGAGTCTTTGTATCTTATTAACAGGGGTGTCTGCCTCATAGGATTGTCATCACACAGGCAAATCTTTCTCAGTCTCTTGTTGAATTATTCTGTAGATAATTTTTATTTGCCAAACTATACCTTATACAGTAAGAGAGCATTTTAATATCTCCCGCACACCTTTTTTTTGGTTGCATCTTTTTAATGCAGAAGTCTCTGAGCCTTAGCTTCTCAAATCTTCAATTCTTTCCTTTCACCCTCCTCTCCCATCACCCCCCCTCTGCTTCCACGAAGGTCAGATTTTTGACAAGTCTGCAGAAGAAAGAGTCTGCTTCTAAATCCCTTCATTTTTATTCATACAAATACAGGTTTAGAGCCCCTTGTAGCCCCCCAGATACAAAGCCAGAGTGGCCTTTTGACTGACAGCTTTCTCTTTTTCATCCAAACCTAACGAAATTCACAAGCACACCTCTAATTGACTTGAATCACCAGCACAGCACCAGAGGTAGCTATCAGGGGGCATGGCAGTGGATTTGCAGAATGAACATTGTGGAGGATGATTTGATTACTCTCCAGCTGAGCTTTACAATAATTATCATTGTTTCCCCAAAGCAAAGCACAAAGTAGAGCTAATTTGGTATTGAATAGTAGAATTATGACAAAAATAATAATATTAAAAATATAATATTTTTAATCACATAGTTTGAGGCCCCAACATGTAATGCTTATGCACTCATTTATTTTATATTTTGCAAAAGATAAGGTGATCAGTGGCACCAGTGTAATAATACTAATGTTTTCCTTTTTGTTTTAATACCTAATTCATGCATTACTGACAACCTTACTAATTCATCACATTTTACTGTCATGTCAGTCATCAAGAGGGAATGCACACATGCCCTCCCTCTCAGTCTTATTTCAAGGTCAAGAGTGAGTGTATGTCGTCTCGGTCCTCAGCTGTGGTCAGGCTGGCATTGGCAGGCCTCCGGGGGTCGCAGCCCGAGCACTTGGGAACTGGTTGTGGCCTTTTACCCCCCCTTCCAGCCTCTCCCCCCTCCCTTCTGCTTCTCTGCCACCTGATCTTCACACATATATCACTTCCAATTGAACCGGCAGATGGCAGCTGGAAAATGCAGAGGAAGAGAAACCATAATTCATGTCGCTCAGCCACTTATACAAATATGTTTACTCATGAAGGCATTTGGAGCAAGGAGAATCTGCCTCATGGCAATTCTTTACATGTCTGCCGCGTGGCCCCGGTGTCCCGTAGCTTTAAGCATGAGATCACGGGTTAGATTCACAATCCTGCTGTCTGTTATTTTTATGATGTGGTTAAAAGACAATAAGCTGAGTGGGTGGAGTTGTCACTTCCATTAATGTCTTGTCAGATTTACTTTAGTTTGACGGTTGGGGGAGGGGGCATTGCACCTGGATAAATCAATCCCTTGAAGGGGTAATATTGTGCTTTCTCTTAATTTCAGTTACATATATAACATTACAATGTTAGATGTTATTATTAAACATGGCCAAAGTTTTAAATAATGAGGTAAGAGATGG
Source organism: Micropterus dolomieu (assembly GCF_021292245.1). Lineage (NCBI taxonomy): Eukaryota > Metazoa > Chordata > Actinopteri > Centrarchiformes > Centrarchidae > Micropterus > Micropterus dolomieu. Next base: position 2,781,982 of record NC_060164.1, on the reverse strand, counting down.
AGAGATGGCTTTACTTGTTGCTAATGTAACTGCTAACTACTGCTAACGGTAGCTGTCGTTTGCCAGTTAGCTCAGTTGCTGGCTGTCCTAATAGCATAGCTGACTTTGCCCGGACTGGGAACATGGAGCCCGAGCCTGAAAAGCCTTTTCCCGCTGGTCCCGCTCTTGTGCTAGTGGTGTGAACACCAGCACTCCTCTGGTGCTCATCCATCTAGAAACTCCATAAAATATGATCCAGTTTCACTTTAATCAGAGAATAAAGCTATACCACTGTGCAGTAATCAGTGAGCCTCCTAGCAGATCTGCCAGGCCAAGCATATCTGATTCCTACACCTCCTCCCAGAAACACACCCAACCTAATTCTTGTCTAATTTGTGCTCTGATAAACATTAAATTCATCAAATTGATTACCCCATATCGCTATTTTCCTAGCTAAGTTAAAGCTGTCATATGAAGTTGAGCAAACTGGCAGGAGGATGAACGGTGCGGTCTCATAGTAGTTTGTGTATAAAGACAACTTTGACCATTCCAGCCATGATTTGTGTGTGAGGGAACTTTAAATGACCGCACACGGCAAGATTCAGGTCTCGATTACTGTTACTCAAACTAAATGCCATTGTATCACAGAGAATTTAAATCCTAATGCTTTTAATACTAATCTGTGTGTGTGGTTTTGATTGATGTTTGATGGGAGACGCCATGGATTATACAGGTGTATGAATGGGATATGTTTTCCATCAAAATAGATATGATGAATCAGAGTGGTTCGCTCTCCCCAGACAGCCTCCCACCTAGTGCTGGTTAGTAGCTGTAAATCTGACCAGTTAACAGTGCCCTAACCAGGGACTGACAGACAGGGCTTAGGCCCAGTGTGAAGAGGGGATGCAACTGTTGTCCTGTTTCAGAGGCTTTCAACAATGTGCTGAGTGGATGGAGAGTCCCAGCAGAGGGCTATTAATCATGCCGGTCGGGGTGTCTGTTAGGTGGGAGGGAGATCGAGCTCAGGCTTGGACGGAGCTGAGGGTTAGATGGAAGAGAGGGTTGAGGGTGCCACTGAGGATCTGGATGTGCTGACAGGAACAGTGGGCAAGATGTGAGCAAAACAAACTAGCCCCCATGAGGCCCAGAAGAGAGGAGGGAGGAGGTGGAGGGCAGGATCTGCCAGGGTTTGGACACAAGAAATGCATGTGTGGAGTTTCCACACAATTTTGAACTTGGTTATGCAAACTAATTTTGAGGCTGCATTACACTACTTTAAATGCTGTTTGAGCTTTTAGCCAGCTTTTAATTCACTGTTTATACATTTTTATATGTGGCCATGAGCAGTAATAGTGAACTTGCTATCAGAGTGGCAGTAAGAGTAACAAACAATCATGGAGGTATAAAACAAGGTTGCTCAAACTTATTTAGAAGAGAAAACAAAGGCAAACTGTAGAATTATATCCAAAGTGTCTGTAAACATTCATCGCAGTTTACAGACGTACTTCCTGCTTCATTTTTGACCTGCCGCACTAGTAGTGGTTGTGCACACTCAGTTTTCATGTGTAATGACATTATGGTACATAGACTTTCAGTTTTACCTTCAGATAAAGTGGTAGCTAATGTGTCTGACCACTCGTGTTTGTGGCACCTTTGAGCATGTTTTTAGCAATGTCACCATGTTTCGATATTTCAGCAGTTCTTATGGGGAGTAAAATGTTATCAGATAGAACCAATGGCTAGATCAGTGAAAATAAAACCTTTAACTGAACTGTAGTTTTTCTTTAATGAATAAGGAAGAACACAAATAGTAGGAATAGTGTAGGCCAATATGTCCACCAGAGCGGTCTAAACAGTGCTGGCCATTTTCTTTTCCAGGCATGGTCCACACAATCTAGACTTGATGAGTTAAGGTCAAACCTTCTCTGTGTTGTCAGCTGTGACTGAATGGTTTGGATTTGGTGTTTTCTTCTGTGCAACCTAGTTTGTGTTTTAATTGAGCGTAGTTTAGTTAAGCGTATTCTTATGAGGTGGTAATTGGTTCAGCACGAGACAGATAGCCGACACACACCCACATTGCTTTCATTTACTTCTGAGCTAATGGGCTTTGAGATCTGTTATAACCTAGCCTGCATGTTTTTGGACGGTGGGAGGAAGCCGGGGCAACCGGGGTTTGAACCCACGACCTTCTTGCTGTGAGGCGACAGTGCTAACCACCGCACCACCGTTGACTTCAGTGTTCGATTAATTACTCCACACTGAGCTTGTAGCATTAGGAAAACGGGGGGTATTAAAGTAGAGTTTGGGATGTTTCAACACCTCTGAATCCTGCACTTGCTCTTCACTGGATGTCTGCTCTAAAAACAGACTCATGGTCTGCACGTGGTGACATGTTGATTGGCTGGACAGCATTTTCAAGATTGACTATACAAGCTGGTATTAACAATTTCTGAAGGTGTCAAGTGTAGGTTTTCAATGTGTAAATGAGTGTCTCCCCAAGTTTAGCCCCATGCAAGGCAGAGTTTAGTAGGCATCTGAATTGTGTTGACATGACCTGCAGTGTATGGCTTTGTATATTTCTGGTGCATTATTGTAAATAATCTGTCACTTGAAATTCACCCTTCTTGCACACAGCCAGTTAGCAGACATCAGATGGGTTATACATCTGTTGCACTACTTACCGTCTGAGGTTTCCTGCTTTGTATGCCATATTTGAGTAGTGTAGGTTTTTTGCAAAATAATGCACATTACAATATTTTACAATTAAGCTGTATTGAGCTGCTTTACAGATTATGAGGTTTGAATTTGTAGTAATTTTTGTCTTGTTTTTTGTGTTGTTGCATTGCACTTGACATGTGAGAGCAAGATTCAGGTCCCCATCAGTGTTAAATGAAACAAACCTAACACTTTTATGGATGGGATTTAAAGTTAATTCTTGTCAAAAGTATGTTAAATCAAGGTCCACTTACTAACCTCAAGAGCTTTCAGCAACATGACAATTGAGCAACATCAGGGCTCAACGTTAAACCTTTTTGCAACTGGCCCCTACCAGCCCCAAGACAGTTTTTACTTTCTCTCCCTCCAAAAGTTATTTATCAGTGTTACAACAAAACCAAAGACTTATAAGTTGTGGTTATATTGTTAACATGTTTAATTGATTATTAAATACATCCTGAATATAAAAAAGCTAAACTAAAATGTAATCACTGTTAAAATGATAAAAAATAAAAAAAGGTTAACAAAACAATTTACTTTTAAAACAAAAGATACAAACAGACTCAAACATGACGTGCTCTCTTTCCTGCTGACATCCATTTAATAAAAAACTTTACACAGAGCAGTGGATACAAGTTGCCTCTATCCTGATTGACAGGTCGCCATGGTAGCAACATGTCAATCACAAGGTAGTCCCGCTAAAGCATACGTTGCTTTCTGGTCTATTTCCCCCTAAATAGGACCATAATTTACTTAATGAAAATCATGTTGTGTTGAAGCAGACTTGAAACTAGCGACTGAGACTATAAACTCATTGGGATCAAAAATGGCGCTGCGTATAGCTGCCTCGGTGTTAGGTGCGCTTTGTTATGTTTTTGTGTGTTTTGTGTGATTCCCGGAGCTCTTTCACCAGAGAAGAGCTCATGAACATCAGGGGAACAACACCTGCGGATTTAGTTCCCACTTTTCTCGCATCATCAGTGGAATTATTGGACATTTTGGTGAAGGGCTCTCTTGCTGTTGTTCGGGGGTTGAAGCGCCAGAGGAGAGGAAAAAGAGCTGGGTGGCTCATGTGTCTTCACTGTAGGGGACTCCTCACACCGCTATCGGCAATATTTCTCGCTCACTGTGCAACAAACTGGACGAACTTCAGCTTCTGGTGGGGAAGAACAGAGACTTTTATTCTTCTTCTGTTCTGTGCTTCACGGAGACGTGGCTGTGTAAACTGATACCGGACTCTGCGCTGCAGCTGGCTGGCTTCCAACTGTACAGAACAGACTGTGACACCGGCAAAACAAAAGGTGGAGGTGTCTGTTTCTATATTAACAATGGCTGGTGTACCGATGTGACAGTGATTCAGCAGCACTGTTCTCCTGATCTGGATTATTTTTATCATTAACTGTAAACTGTTTTACTCCCTCTGAGTTTTCTTCATTCACTCAGGCCATCACACAGGACACGGATACAAAGTCAAATTATTTCAAATCTTTGTATACTTGTGTGCAAGATTAACTCAGTCGGTACTGTATGGGACTCCCGTTTGGTTTCATAGGATCGGTTCCCATTTACTGCGAATTTTTTTTCTCCCTTGTTAACCAAATTGATTATAAGGATACTTTTGCACATGCTCACAATAAAGCATGTGCTGCAGTGTGTGTGTGTGTGTGTGCGTCCCAGCGTTTGATCCGCGCTAATTTTCATTTCCCTGAGGAAATTCAGGGGAATCCAAACACACGTTTACTGACTGCTTTTTCAGGTGTGTGTCAAGCAAGCCAGAGTCTCTTTTGAATTTTGTTCAGAACTCTTCAAAGTAAAAGCTCTCAATAAACTTGTCATATAGCATTGCGGCACAAACAATTCTTGTGCTTTTATTATGGAGCCACAATCACTTATGAGGAATTGATTGTGTGAGTAACTGTAGCTGTCATGACTGATATATATTTCAGCACCAGCCACTATCAATTTATTATTTTTTTTATTTTTCTGCTATCAAAGCAATCTGGCCATGGGCCAGATATTATTGCCGCCTATCGCTGACCACTGCTGTAGAGGATCTTCAGGCGTGATTGGACTGCACTGACTGGGATGTTTTCAGGACTGCTACCAACAACCTGGATGAATACAGAGGCTGTGATATCCTATATCTGCTTCTGTGAGGACAGCTGTATACCAACACGGACCAGGGTGAGTTATAACAATGACAAACCCTGGTTTACAGCCAAACTCAGACAGCTATGGTTGGAAAAGGAGGAGTGGGGGCCAGCGTTCAAGTACAGGTTTAGCAAGGAGGTGCGAGAAGCTGTACGCAGAGAGGCTAAAGGACCAGTACTGTAGATGATGCAGTAAATATGGCCCTTCACATCATCCTCCAGCGCCTGGACTCCCCAGGAATCTACGCCAGGGTCGCCAGGGGCGGCTGTGGCTCAGGAGGTAGAGCGGGTTGGCCGTTAATCGGAAGGTCGGCGGTTCAATCCCTGGCTCCCCCTGGTTGCGTGTCGAAGTGTCCTTGGGCAAGATACTGAACCCCGAATTGCCCCTGGCGGCTATTCCGCCAGTGTATGAGTGAGTGTGAATGTTAGTTTCCGTTTGAGCACTTAGGCTCAGTGTATGAATGTGTGTGACTGGTGAATGCAGATGTAGTGTAAAAGCGCTTTGAGTGGTCGAAAAGACTAGAAAGGCGCTATACAAGTACGGAGCATTTACATTTACATTATTTGTGGACTTCAGCTCTGCTTTCAACACCATCATCCCGGCCCTGCTGCAGGACAAGCTCTCCCAGCTGAGCGTACCTGACTCCACCTGCAGGTGGATCTCTGACTTCCTGATGGACAGGAAGCAGCACGTGAAGCTGAGAAAACATGTCTCTAATTCCAGGACCATCACCACCGGTTCACCTCAAGGCTGCGTTCTTTGCGCCCTTCTCTTCTCCCTGTGCACAAACGCCTGCACCTCCAGTCACCAGTCTGTCAAGCTCCTGAAGTTTGCGAATGACACCACCCTCATCTCTGGTGGGGATGAGTCCGCCTACAGGTGGGAGATCGACCATCTGGTGACCTGGTGCAGCCAGAACAGTCTGGAGCTCAACGCTCTGAAGACCGTGGAGATGGTCATGGACTTAAGAAAAAGCCCAACCCCACCCTCCCCCATCATCCTGTGTGACTCCCCTGTCCCCACTGTGGACTCCTTCCGCTTCCTGGGCACCAGCATCTCCCAGGACCTCAAGTGGGAGCTGAACATCACCTCCCTCTCCAAGAAGGCCCAGCAGAGGATGTACTTCCTGCGGCAGCTGAAGAAGTTCAGCCTGCCAAAGACCGTGATGGTGCACTTCTACACCGCCATCATCGAGTCCATCCTCACCACCTCCATCACCATCTGGTACGCTGCTGCCACTGCCAGGGACAAGGGCAGGCTGCAGCACATCATTCGCTCTGCAGACTAAAGGACTAATGCTCATGGTAATGCTCATTGCTTGGGCTTGTGGGCAGTCCAAGTTACTACGAGTAATGGATTAATCGATTACTAATTGGACGTATTCCTGATTGGTCATTTCCCCCCATATTTAATGTTTTTACCTTTTAGTATCCATGGATTGACTGTGTGCATATGAAAAGAAATGTGGTGCAATACTGACCAAATTGAACCTTGTTTCATTGAAATAATAGTATAGCTTGTATCGTGATACTGATACCTATGTAGTGTAAAGTCCTGTAAACTAGGCTTCACACTGCCCTTATTATTGTCATAAACGTACAATGCTCTACAGGGTTAATCACAATGGAAAGTCAGTGATAAATTATTGATGCGGTAGTTGTTGATCTCCTCAGGACAGCAAAGCTGGTCAAATTAAAGCACAGTCCACTAGATGTGAAAGTAGCACTGGTATCGAGGTGTTGGCCGTGGAGGGGGTGATGGGTGTGTGGTTGGTTGTGGTAGAAAATAAGGGCCCATATTAGTATTTCAGAGAGGCGCTGTCTTGCTCTCTTGCTTGTGTGGCGCTCACATCCTTAAGCCTTTGGTGTCTCAGTGTGAATCCCACACTGCCTTGATGGACTGGGTTAATAAACCTCTCAGCAGCGATTCCTCCAACACGCAGACACACACAGACAAACAGGCAGACAGACGAGCTGAACGAACACACACACACATCTCTTAACACACACAGCTGCTTGTTATTTCATGCCCCATAAGGGTGCTGTGACCACAGACATTGTAATACACATATCCAATTAGCTAAGCATTGCATCGCACATTGGTCTCAAACTGGGATTCTCACAGATACGTACTTGGACATAGAATTTATTTTTGTGTTATTCTTATCACAAAGTAGTGCTTTTTATTTCATGCATGACTTCACTTGAGCAGGACCTTAAGTTGATCTATTTATCTTAGCTGATTGTAGTACTTACATTTTCTGGTCAACTCATATTGTCATGGTTCAAATGTCATTTCCCAGGTGGATCTTACCATTGTTCCTCTGTGCCGTTTAAGATCATGGTATTTTGGCAGATTGTAGTTTGTTTATGGTGTGACACAAAACACAATATGGCCCAGATCAACATTATTTACACCATATTTGAAATTACCAAATATAAAAAGGCTCAATAGCCTAAATTTAGTTTTTGCCTTTAGAGTAGAAATAAATTTAAAAAAAGTTGAATATAATATGAGGCACCTTCAGTGCTTTTTCAATGCTACTCTTAACGTATTATAAGCAGTTGCTGATAAATTTCTTATCACACAATTTAACCAGAAATATACTCATTGTTAACATCTAGTATAGAGATTTTATTTTTCAACAAGAGACAAAACTCAATACAAGGCTGGTGGTTCCTCACTGTCTGAAAAGTGAAGCCAATGGGGAAGTGCCTGAAACCTGCAACAGACATCAGGGGGCGACTCCGCTGGCTGCAAAAAGTCCAATTGTATAGAATTGCATCGAAAATGAGCCTACTTCTCAGCTGATTTATTACCTCACTACATACTTTACTAATGAGTTTATGGTCTCAGTTACTAGTTTTAAGTCTTCTTAAACACAGCATGACGTTCATTTAGTAAATTTTGGTCCCATTTAGAGGAAAATAGACCAGAAAAGCAGGGGATGCTTTAGGGTGGGGCTACCTTGTGATCGACAAGTTGCTACTACTGTGACCTGTCAGTCAGGATAGAGGCAAATCGTATCCACTGCACTGTGTACATTTTACTAGCTGTGAACTTGTTTTTGGGTAAGAACCCTTTCACAGCGTGTTTTTACTTCATGGAAGTTAAAGAGGTGGTATTCTGCTTTTTGGCTTTTTCCCTCTCCTTTATTGAGTTATCTCTTTTTTTGTGCATGTAACAGGTTTGCAAAGTGAAAAAGCCCAAAGTCCAGCCCAAAGGGAGTTCCCATCTCCCACAGAAAACTCTGCTCTGAACTGAAAACAGCTTGTTTGTAGTCCAGCCCTTCACTTCCTTTACTTGTGACGTCACAATGAAAACGCGTCATAAAGCTTGCCAAGCAGCTAGTGGGGTCAGGCACGCCCTCAAACCAAGCTAGTCTGAGCGGAGGCCCTTTGGCTCGACTCGCCTTTGTTTGGGTTTCCATTGTAGAAATGTTGTACCTGTACCTGCTTCCAGGTACTTTTTTTCGTATCACCTCACCTC
>NC_060164.1:2769098-2773548 GCF_021292245.1 Micropterus dolomieu | reverse complement strand
CTTATACCATCTGCTAGGTTACGGTCGCAGTCTGAAGCGGCTTTGATTTGGATCACACTACCTTGTTTCTTACAACCCGCCCTTCTCTGCTTCTTATTTGCTAGTAGTCCTTACCTGGGAACTGCGCATGTGCAACTCCTAACAAAGATTATTAGTACAAGTAAGATGCATCACTCTGTAGCTCAAGAGTGGAGCGTACAGCACATAGGTTGAAAAGAGGAGCTGCAGCAATGTGCAGTATGAGAAATATATGGTGTTTTTTGCAAATGAAACCATGTAAACCTGTTCTGGTACAACCCCCTAATTAAGATTTTGAACCTGAAAATGAGCAGAATACCACCTCTTTAATTGTAACGTTGTGGTTACTTAAAAATGTCTTGTTCCGAGGTCAGTTTTACTAAAAGGCACTCAAAAGGAGTTGCCAAAATTAGCATCCCAATAAATTTCACAGTTAACGTGAATAACGGATGTACCATGCTTTGGTCACTTCTGGTTCCAAAATACCAAGATATAGTGATTGTCAGAATGCCAAACTCAAGGCTTCAAAACGGTAGTCCACAAACCAATGGGTGACAGCACGATTACTACATCCACTTCTTTTATACAGTCTATGGGTGGTTCCCAAACTTGAGCATCAGTGTTTGGTGCAATAGCTACTGGTGTATTGATTTGCAGTGTTCATTTTGAGACAAGGTTTTGGACTATTGTGACGTTAAAGAAGGCTTTTGTTGTACAATGTGTTAATGCTTCTTGTCTAATTATCAGTTCAATTGGAAATTAATTTATTCAATAAATTAGATGAAGAAAAAATTAGTTCATTTGTCTCTGAAAGTATTGAGTTTTTTTTAATTGACTGAAACTATTTTTGTTGTCAAAGGTGCTATTTTTCACACTTCTCACATTTTTTTCATCATATTTTTTGTTGATGAAATGAACACTGACAGTATGTAGACTTGAATGTGGAAAGACTGATACTCAATTTCTTTTCAGTGAAACACTGCACAACATCCATACAGTTGTCATCTCCCTCCAGTTAGAGCTTAGAACAAGACACTGGCATAAGGCACTCGCCTCTGAGTGGACACCAGGGTTAAAAAAAGCTGTCCTATTTCTGGACTGCAGCTGGGGGTTTGAAAGAGGAGTGTGTGTGCCGTAAAGGTGGCATGGGTCAAAAATTTCTTGTCAAGGGATGGTGGGAGGGTGACTGACTGCTGGGTAGAGGAGGACAGGCGGTGGGAATGTGCAAAAGGGGGGTGGGGGATTAAACAACTGGCCACATTTCATAGCACAAATATTAAATCAAAAAAAGGTGACACATGCAGCAGGATTGCTTTAAACCTGTTGACGCACCCCTTCTTAAATAGAGCGGGATCAGTGCTGCTGATAACAAATTTTAACAAAAGCTGTCCTGCTGACAGGGGAGGGAGCCAAGCAGGCCAGTGTGGCCCATTGCAGCTGGCGATGAGACATGCTAACAACCTGGGACAACGAGAAGGTGTTGATTGCTTTGAAAGCAAAATAGACCTGCCAATACGTACAACCATGTTCACTCCCTGCTCTCTGGCTGACTGTTTTTCTTACAATTTTGACTGCACATAGATGTGGCTTAGACAAGGATTTATCAATCTGGGTTGTAGAGAACTGATGTGGAAGGGTTTCTACTAGAAATATGAATTGTTTTTGCTTCGTGTGTGTTCAGTATGGTGAGGAATTTTTAAGCATAAAATCAGTTTGTTCTTATAATTGACCCTTCGCTACGCAGCTGACCAATCACAGCACAGTATAGGACTCGCTCTAACTGAGGTCCGACACTTTCATGGCTGTGCTCCATTGACTCTAATGCAAAAGGAGTCGTTTTCTAGCTTTTTTGGCTGGATTTTTCTAAGATATGGTCAAACGTTTCTGGGGCACTACTACTACTACTGAGGTTGAAAGGAGAAGTACGATTTATTCTCTTTCCAAAACCTGAAATAAATCCAGAAAAATGTCGGCAGTGGATTGTTCCTAATGTAATGTTAGTTAGCTAACACTCGCTAACTTCCTACTGAATGTAACGTAATAAAGCCCTACTGTTCTGCTTTTAAATGATGATGATGTAATAATGAATAGAAGCCTACCCAGCTTTACAGGAACAGTACTGATCGTTCATATTGTTGTCTTTTGTCTCGTCGGGGGATGCAGTGGTTCACTTGTACTGTGCGAGTGGTAGGCTTTAGCTTCTATCTTTCATTTTTTTTTTCTCGTCAGTTTGACAGCCTGAATACAGCCTTCAAATGTATAATGCAACTGCAAAACTGTCTGCTTCTTTCTGAGATCGCTTTTTCCAAAAAATTTGACAGATTTTCTCCGGGGAGTGCAGTAATAGACAGTGGCAGCGCTGACAGTTTGTCGGACTTAGCAACAGTAACTAAGGGGGCGGGGCTTAGCGAAGGGTGAATTAGGATCCTTACCACGCTGCCCTATGAACACCAGTAGGAAGCTTCGCCCACAGGAAGATTATGGTGTTATATATTTGTTAAACAAAATGCATTAGTTTGTTAATGGAGTTTTGTATATACAAACCACAGTGTTTGTTCGTGAAGCATAGGGCATTTGTCAAACATATTTTGACCCACTGTCTCTCTCATTCCATATCCTTTGGTATAAAGCAGCATACATTGGGAAAGTAGGCCAGTAATTATAAATGTAATTTATGATTGCTTTGGCTCAATTTTCACAACAGAGTTTCCATTTGCAGAACTCTTAACACATAATACTATACTCCTAATTGTGGGTGCAAATGTTGTTGAAGTGGCCAAAGTCCAACAAGTCTTGTACAAAGAATGCAGCGGCATGGATGGCGAGGTCACCGCAGCAGCAAGGACAAAGGTGAAGAGGAAAGGAAATCGATAACATGGTGCTAGGAAAGCAAGATCTGAAAGCTGTCTGGAATGAGATCATAGGAAGTCAGTGCTACACCAGCTCATTGGGTTTGGCAATCCACTTTTAAAGCGGAGCGTTGGCGGCGTAAGTGGCAGCACGACCAAGTGCTCAGGAAGCTTGCAGAGGTGGTGGAGAGAAGAATGCAGGAGGCGAGCCACAAGACTCCAACATAGGATCCACACAAAAGGGGAATCTGCAGATACTACCAGCAGGAAACCAGCACCCAAGCTCCTGTCACCAGAGGTGGAGTGGGGAATGGAGGTAGACCTGTGCAGGCTTCTCCATTTCCCAGGTGAAATACGTAGCACCACACTGTGGCCACACCTGGTTCTCTGGGCTGCAGCCAAAAATTCCGTGCTGCTGGTCAAGCTCAAAGTGGCGTGGGGAGGGGGGTTTAGAGGCACGATTAACCTACCAGTACAAACCAAAGCATTATTACGACGACGAGTGTGTGTGTTCATCAAGACATTTGAGTCATTGTTGCATTATAACTTAAAATGGTCCTTAACACCCAGGTTAGATTTCAGCCCAGGTCCTTTCCTGCGAGTCATCCCCTCTCTCTGTGCTTTTCTCTATTCAACCTTTCCTATTGTCGCCGTTTAACTCAAATAATATATAGATAACAATGACAATTGTTATCTATATATTATCTTAAAAATGTTCGTTTTATGTATTGAATATGTTGTATTACTTTAACTGTAGATTATGTGGTTTAGAGTTAGATTTCACAGACTAACATTCATGCGCAGACAGTTATGTTGACAGTACTTCACTGCATCTGGTTCTGTTCGCGTTGTAATGCTGGAAAGCATACCGTCATTTAGAAAAACACAATTTACTCTACAAAACAGAAACATAACATTGAATGAAAGGAAAGGACTGTCTTATAGTAGCAGTAAAGAGTAGTTTATTTTTTTTTTTTGAAAATAAGAACTACATCATAAGTGGGGTGCTAGAGATATAGCAACAAAGTGTACAGGTGAAACTCAAAAAATTAGCATATCGTGCAAAACTTCATTTATTTCAGTAATTCAACGGAAAAGGTGAAACTAATGTATTATATAGACTCATTACATGCAAAGTGAGATATTTCAAGCCTTTATTTGATATAATTTTGATGATTATTGCGTACAGCTTATGAAAACCCCAAATTCAAAATCTCAGAAAATTAGAATATTGTGAAAAGGTTCAGTATTGTAGGCTCAAAGTGTCACACTCTAATCAGCTAATTAATCCAAAACTGAGCCTTTAATTAGTCTCTCAGTCTGGTTCAGTGGAATTAACAATCATGGGGAAGACTGCTGACCTGACAGCTGTGCAGGAAACCATCATTGACACCCTCCACAAGGAGGGAAAGCGTTGGATGATCTCAAAGTGCTGTATCAAGGCACATTAATAGAAAGTTAAGTGGAAGGGAAAAGTGTGGAAGAAAAAAGGTGCACAAGCAGCAGGGATGACCGTAGCCTGGAGAGGATTGTCAGGAAAAGGCCATTCAAATGTGTGGGGGAGCTTCACAAGGAGTGGACTG
>NC_060164.1:2760976-2768998 GCF_021292245.1 Micropterus dolomieu | reverse complement strand
GCCTTTATTTGATATAATTTTGATGATTATTGCGTACAGCTTATGAAAACCCCAAATTCAAAATCTCAGAAAATTAGAATATTGTGAAAAGGTTCAGTATTGTAGGCTCAAAGTGTCACACTCTAATCAGCTAATTAATCCAAAACTGAGCCTTTAATTAGTCTCTCAGTCTGGTTCAGTGGAATTAACAATCATGGGGAAGACTGCTGACCTGACAGCTGTGCAGGAAACCATCATTGACACCCTCCACAAGGAGGGAAAGCGTTGGATGATCTCAAAGTGCTGTATCAAGGCACATTAATAGAAAGTTAAGTGGAAGGGAAAAGTGTGGAAGAAAAAAGGTGCACAAGCAGCAGGGATGACCGTAGCCTGGAGAGGATTGTCAGGAAAAGGCCATTCAAATGTGTGGGGGAGCTTCACAAGGAGTGGACTGAGGCTGGAGTTACTGCATCAAGAGCCACCACACACAGACGGGTCCTGGACATGGACTTCAAATGTCGTATTCCTCTTGTCAAGCCGCTCCTGAACAACAAACAACGTCATAAGCGTCTTACCTGGGCTAAAGAAAACAAGAACTGGTCTGTTTCTCAGTGGTCCAAAGTCCTCTTTTCTGATGAGAGCAAATTTTGCATCTCATTTGGAAACCAAGGTCCCAGAGTCTGGAGGAAGAATGGAGAGGCACACAATCCAAGATGCTTGAAGTCCAGTGTGAAGTTTCCACAGTCTGTGTTGGTTTGGGGAGCAAAGTCATCTGCTGGTGTTGGTCCACTGTGCTTTATTAAGTCCAGAGTCAGCGCAGCCGTCTACCAGGACATTTTAGAGCACTTTATGCTTCCTTCAGCAGACGAGCTTTATGGAGATGCTGACTTCATTTTCCAGCAGGACTTGGCACCTGCCCACACTGCCAAAAGTACCAAAACCTGGTTCAATGACTATGGGATTACTGTGCTTGATAGGCCAGCAAACTGGCCTGACCTGAACCCCGTAGAGAATCTATGGGGCATTTCCAAGAGAAAGATGAAAGACATGAGAGCGAACAATGCAGAAGAGCTATAGGCCGCTAAGCATCCTGGTCTTCCATAACACCTCAGCAGTGCCACAGGCTGATAGCATCCATGCCACGCCGCATTGTGGCAGTAATTTATGCAAAAAGGGCCAATGTACTTCACTCCCAGTCCCAGTCAGCTAACTGCCGTCTTAACAATACAGATATGTGGTATGTATGGTGTAGTTTTTTAACCGTAAAAGTCTTTGTCTGGACTGTCAGGAGCTGAGCAGGTTGTAAGTGGTGAAATGTTACTAAATTTATGATTTGGAAGGACTTGTGTGTGTGTGGTTGCAGGTGTCATCTAGGCGGGTTAGTCAATACAGTAGACTTGAAGTGGGGTTTGTGTTGTGGGGTTGTAGGGGGTCAGACACAGAGGTCAAGGGGGAATGAACTTGTGAACTAGTGGGCATCAATGTTACTGTTCAGTCTACATTATGCCTCATGCCAGTAGATGTCCGGTTGACGATGGATGGATGGATGGATGGATGGATGGATGGATGGATGGACGCTTATCCTGTGTACAGGGTCGCGGGAGGCTGGAGCCAATCCCAGCTTACATTGGGCGAAAGGCGTGGTACACCCTGGACAGGTCGACAGTCCATCGCCAGGCCACACCTAGATAGACAACTACTCACACTGACATCCACACCTAATGACAATTTTGGAGACACCAATTAACCTAGGTTGCATGTTTTTGGATGGTGGGAGGAAGCTGGAGCACCTGGAGAGAACCCATGCGGACACGGGGAGAACATGCAAACTCCACACAGAAAGGCCAGGGCAACCGGGGCTTCTTGCTGTGAGGCGACAGTGCTAACCAGTGCACCACCGCGCTCCCCCGCCAGTAGATGTACTAACAGTAATTTATTGATGAAATTAAAGAAAGGAAGTGTTATTTAATGTTGTTATTTAATGTAGTGAGAACTATTTGCTGATCTCCTGATTGACTGTCAAGTACTTTATTAAAGATATTTGGATGGTACATATACTCATACCAACATGCAGTAAGTGTTTTTTAGCATTGACGTTACTGCTATTGGATGGATTTCCCACAGGAAAAAATACTGTTGCAGAGCCTACTCCGTACTCAGCAATTCCAAAGAGAGGTTCAAAAAAAGAAAAAAGGAGTGCACTGCAGCCAGAGCAGAAGTGAGCCAAAGTTAGTTGTGATCGTCAGCCTGCCCACCACATCTGTTTGATTAAAATCACCAACTCCAATAAAAACACCATCAGGTTATTTTGTCTTGTGACTGCTGATGACCTCATTCAGTTCCTGTAGTGCATTTTTTTGAATTTGCATCTGGAAGAATGTAAACGGCAAAAACAAAGACACTGGTGAATTATCTGGACAGATAATATGGCCAACATCTTAACAATAAAAACTAGTCTAATCTAGTCAACATTGTCCATCCACTTTGATTGAGTTTGAGCACCAAGCGTCATTGATGTAAACACAGAGTCCACCTCCTCTGGTCTTACCAGAGTGTTCTGTCCGGGACAGAAAACGCTCCGGCCATCGAGTGTAATATCTTGATCCTGGATGTTGTGGTGCAGCCAGGTTTTTGTGAAGATGAGGGCACAGCAGTCTCTGACTTCTCTTTGCTGAGTTAGCCTGAGTCTTATTTCATCCATTTTTTTCCCCCCGGTGACTGGACATTAGCCAGGTGCAGGCTGGGTAGTGGGATAACTTTAGGTCCAACTAGGTTTAGCTTAGCTCTTATCGCTTTCCTCTCTTCCTGGTTTGATCACATTGCTTGCAGTGAAGTTTTGTCTGGGTGAGAGATGCTGTGAATAGTGATCGTCTCAAGGTCCACTGCACTCAATCTGATACCTGCACTTCCCTTTTCTTGCGATGTTGATGAGTGCATTTGTCATAGGTTATCATAATCATACATGTTACAGTAATAAAGCTGATAAAAGAACAAATGAAAACAAAAATGTAGCAAAATTTAAGGTGCATTGGCATTCGCCACAGTTGCCATGGAACGCAGCTGGCCAAACACAGCGCAGTATAGGCCGCTCTAACTGAAGTCCGACACTTTCATGGCTTCGCTCCGTTGACGTATGCAAAAGATGCCGTTTTCTAGCTTGTTTTTGCTGTATTTTTCCAAAATATGGTCAAACTCTGTTGCTGGGGCACTTGTAATAGTTACAGTCGCTACCCAGAGAGGTTGAAAGGAAAAGTGCGATTTAAAGCCTAAAATGTGGCTTGTTCCTAAAGTAATAGGAGCTAATAGTTAGCTAATGGTAGCTAATGTAATACTGAATGTAACGTTCTATAACCCTACTCTTCTGCTTTTTAATGATTGTAATAGTGAATAGAGGCCTACCCAGCTGTACAGGAACAGTGTTGATCCTTAATATCGTTGTCCTTTGTCTCAATCGTAAGGTGATGTGGTGGTTGGTGATCGGTAGGCTTTAGCTTCTGTCTTTGATTTTTTTTTTTTTACGGCAGTTTGACAGCCTAAATACAACCTTCAGATGCACAATGCAAATGCAAAACTGTCTGCTTCTTTCTGAAATCGCTCCCAAAAATTTGACAATATTTCTCCAGGGAATGCAGTTATAGACAGTGGCAGTGCTGTGATAAAAGTCCGACAGTTTGTTGGACTAGCAACAGTAACTAAGGGAGGCGTGGCTTAGGGGTCAATTGAGTAGACTGTGTTGTGTCTAAATGGACTGATGTGTAGGACAGATTTTAAGGGAATCTGATCTAATATGACTGATATCTTTTATCACATCATCAGTTACTGCGTTGCTTGTCTTGCTTGTCCTTTCTGAAGAATCCAGTGGATATAATATGTATATGGTATACATGTGTCCTACATCCCTCTACGGTTAGGGTTTACAGAGAAGTTGTGTGTAGCTATACAGATGGTATTTGTCACCCACAGACACACTACCCATGCCGTTTTCTTTAAAGGTGACAAAAGGGATAACCAATTGTTTTTCTGTTTATCAGAGGTGACATGGCCAGTGGCGCAAGGGAGCGAGGAGGCCCTGTGTTGCCATAGCTAAATATACATCCCTGACAGCTCCATAATAGGTTCCAGGAAGTTCAGTCGAAAATAAAAACAAAGCAACATTTCTAGCTGATTGGCTTTGAAAGGCCGTTTTTCCTTGCTGAATGGGAAAAATGTGGACTTCAGCATTCCATGGCCGTGATGCCAGTCGGATTGGATAGGCGCAGCCTTGCGTGTGCAGAACGAGCTTGGTGTGAGGGGAGACACATTGCACTGCAGAAACCAACCTTATGGGAAATTATTTGTCTACATGTTTGAAAGAACTAACACAAAATAAAAATAAGGGAATATTTTGAGCTATGCACATATGCCAGTCTTGTGTAATACGTGTTGGCATTTCTATGGCTTTAATCCATAATGTAGTTTACATACATGTATAATGTTGATATTGGTACCTTTTCACTTTTTCAAAGTGTAGGACATTGTAGAGTGTGAGGCCCGCCATTTGTGGTTTGGAGCTAATCCTTGTAAAGCCCGTAGTGTAAGTCAAAGTAACAGTTAACTCTGTAGTCCTATGACACAAAATTTAATTTGAGTGGTACTGCAGGCTAAAATTAAATGAGACAAATGAAGGAACATTAAGCGCTGTACACTGTACATTTTAGCTTGTCATAATTCTTCTGTGAGTGGATTACAAGACTGTTTACTAATATCCACGCCTCTGTCACTTTCAGTACAAAATTTTGTCATGAATTCATAAAGATAATGTGCTCCCTGGATCACATCCCATGTGGTCAGCTGTCTGACATTGCCCCACAGTATCTTTTGAGGAGCCACTTACTGCAGCATGGTTTAGAATTACTGCACTTCTGGCAAACAGCCTCAGTATTAGACTCCAACCCCTCTCTAGTAAATTATGTTTGTTTTCCATTTTTTTTTGCCTCTCAAGTTTGGTTAAATTATGTGCCGAGAGATGTTTCATGACAAACAGCAAGCCCTGGGGGAGTGCACTTTATACACCAGAGGAAGTGAGCTACCATGTGAACAGCAGTGAAGTGGCTAATTTTTCTCTCCTCTTCAACAACTCAGCCACCTCCTACAGTTGACACAATAAGAAAAACAAGGAAACTTGGACCTCATGGAAGCAGAACAGAAGGCTGCAGTGTTGGAACACGTATTTGGAGAGGGATTTACCACTTTTATTAGAGTAAATTATTATGTGTACATAGATGATATAGACAAATGGAAAAAAAAAACACTGAAAGTAACAAAAACCTCTTTGTTGCTGACACCTCCTCATATTTAGGTGAAGAGTTATTGCAACAGTTTGTGTGTGGGGGTGGGTATGTGACCGACCAATCGACCCCCCTGTGTTCTCTTAAATCCAGCTCTGTTGCCCCTGAGTTTCCCTAAAGCTGTTTCGAGTATGGCAGACATGCAGCCTCACTGGGGAGTAATTTATGACAGTTGTCGCCTTGGTCTGCTAAGCCAGCCCGGGACATCTCCAACCACTCTGAGCAGGGCAATTCAGTGCCCCAATGGGGATAAACCCAATAGGCTTTAATGTTTCCCCGCTGTGGAGCCTGTGTGGCATCAGTGGTTAGAAATGTCCCCTGTAAGACTCTGTTGTTCGAAAGTCACCACGTGTTGCCATGGAGAGGGCAACCTGTTGTATGTGGAGAGCTTACATGACACTCAAGCAGCTTAGTGAGATACATACATCAGGAATTATATAGTGCACTTGTTTAACAAATCAGTGATAAGAAACATCATTTTCCTAAATATATTTATTTAAAAATATATGTATTTGCCTTTATTAACTAGGTCACAGTAAAGTGACATGAATTATAGGACAAAACTGAACGTGGCTTTTCTCTGCTGCTTCTTTACTTTTATCTAGGGATGCACCAATTGTGAAATTGTAGACCAAATTTGGCCAATAGCTGGTGTGTATGTGTATATATATGTGTGTGTATATATGTATATGTGTGTGTGTATGTATGTATGTATGTATGTATGTGTATATATATAATATGAATGAACTGAGCTGCCCTTGCTTGTGAAGTTAGCCATTTCTGCCAGTGCTGGAAAATGGAGGTTATTTCTCAAATACCTAAGGATGGTCTTATTTCTGGAAATTGGGGGTGGGGGAAAAAATAGACACAGCATAGTATCGTGATATTTGCCATGGCAATACTGTATCGATACATGGACGCCAAGTATCGATATTTTAGTATATAAATTGGAGATGGGAGTTTTAACTTTTTGGTACTAGAATAATAAAATCTATTGCTTTTTTAGTCCACTAGAAAACTTAACAGGACCATATAGAGGACAGAAAAAGTGATATGAACAAACAGAGAAATATTTCTTTTTAGATAAACAGATGTTGACAAAATTTGACTTTAGGGACCTAATTGGAAAAAGGTAATAAATTGCATTATATTTAAAATCGCAAAAAAATAGAATCGCAACATAAATATCATGATAATATCGTATTGTGGGGCCTCTGGTGATTCCCACCACTACTGGAAATGTGGTGAGTGAATATTTAAAGTGTCTATAATACAGCCTGTTGCCACCACATCCGAGATGCTGCGCTGTCTGAGAACAACATCGTGGATAGCCAGCTGCAGGATGTCTGCCATGTAGCAAAAACGAGCCAGACCACTTTTCGTCATAGCTTTTGCCATATTTCTGCCGTTATCTCTCATGACAGCATGCAAAACTTCAAACCTTTTCTCAAATGCCTCTGAGATAGCAGATACTGTTTATTGAAAATTGACATTTATTAAATAAGCATAGTACTTAAGCGTCTTCTTGTACTTCTTCACTCACTGCCTAGCTTTTTGGCACTCAAAACACAAAAACCCTGAGTTCATATCACCTTTTGTTCTTATTTAACGTAGTGCTGTTAGTAGAATGAGTCACACCTTGCCAGAAGACCGAGGGCTTGTCAAGTATGTATTTGTTGTCTGTGTTTGTTTGGGTGTTTATCCCAGCTGTATAGAGCACAGGATGAGTTGCTAAATATAGGGGAGACTTTATATTTATCTGTAATATATGTGTATATTTAGGATCATGAGCCAGGCCTTTTCTTTGGCAGTGATCAACATGCAAAACCAACTCAGTAATGTACTTTTTTTGTGTTTGAGAACTGGCTGACTAGCTTTAGACCAGGGTAACACACTGCTGTGTTGTCTCCTCAAACCCACCCCTGCAGCCTAGGGTAAACTGAAACAGCCAAGATTAGTATTAATCCCTCCTAATGCTGTGGCTCATAATATAGTCATTAGTTGAGTTGAGACTAAGCCATCCCACCTAACTACTGCGATTTATTAAACACACACAGAGGATTTGCTGTCAATGCTGGGTGGGTATAAAGTGAACATCATGTCTAAATACAGTGGTATCAGCCTATTAATACTGATGAGATGTGCTGTGAATGGTTACATTCAAATGAAGGGTTTGCACACTGATGCATAGATAAAGTAGGATGACCAGGCTCTCCACTGAATCCTGCTTTCCTGCATGTTCCTCAGCATATTTTAAAAGCACCTCACTTACTTGTAGGGCTGGACCTGAATATATGAATATTCGATCGCTGGGTTTTTTTGCACACTTAAACTCTGCTCACTGCACTGAACGTAACACTGCTGTTGACATAAGGAAAACTAAATACCAAAGACTTCAGCTGGTTGGGAGCACTTTAAATTGAGTGATGTCAACAACAGTGTGGCAGTTATTGTAGGTTTATTAAATAGGAATTGCTTAATTTCATTACAGTGCAGATCAGAACAGTCAAATAGCCTACATTTGTGTGTGTGTGTGTGTGTGTATATATATACATACATACATATGTGTGTGTGTGTGTGTGTGTATATATGTATGTGTGTGTGTGTGTGTATATATGTATGTGTGTGTGTGTATATATGTATATATGTGTGTGTGTGTGTATATATATATGTATATATGTGTGTGTGTGTGTGTGTATATGTGTGTGTGTGTGTG
>NC_060164.1:2744365-2759184 GCF_021292245.1 Micropterus dolomieu | reverse complement strand
TATATACATCTCTAAAAATAGATGATTAAACTATATATTAAGAACTATTAATGTTGATTAAAAAATGCATAAACATGACGCGATCAAGAAGACGATAGAGAAGCCTTGCCACTCTGATGGTCTTGTTGGAACTACAAGACCACGTCCACTTGCAGTAGTCTAGTGGTTTTTTGTTTCTCCTTTACTTTGGCGAGTACATTAACCAGCCATCATTAAGTTTCATTTACGCCTGTCGTCAAGTTCCTTCTGGAATCAGTGGCCATCTGTGATATTTGTCATGTTAATTTGTGAAAGTGACAGTCAGCGCTGGCTGGAGATGAGAAGCCTGCTAACACTATCTGAATGTTTTCTATGTTGTTATTTGCCCATAGAAAGAGTAAGAAGAGAGGAAAGGTTTGTCAGGCATTCGTTAACTTCAGAGCCTAACAAAACTGTCATTTCTGTATTAGGATCGAAAATGGAATCGGCTCGGAACTCTACTCTACTTAACCTCATCCATCTCCCGTTTTGGTGATCTGTGTATTGCCCATTGTGTGACAAATTTTCAACGAAATGTGTTTCAGTCTTTTTAAAAACTTTGACAGTATTTAAAGGTCCATGTGGAGGGTCCAGACACTAGAAACTTCACTTCCATGGTCTTCCACTGGTTTCACAATTCATAATTACACACAAGGAGAAGGAGCACACACACACAGTAAAGCTTGTTACTTGGAAATTTTTCATTGTGCTCCTAAATGTTTTCATTTAGGACGAAAGTTAATGTAAAGCTCTAGATGATGAGGTTTTTTTAGATACTGGAACCACCACTCCAAAACGCCAAAACAGAATTTCATTTTCAAAGTCACTTAAATCACTTGTCTTGCTCACTCTGTTTAGTGAAACTGTAACTGAACCTCTTGACCCTGTCTGTGCGTTCCACACACTAATTTGCAGAAGTAAATATTACGTGAAATAAATCATTATCATCATCATAAAGTCTTTAAAATCTTTGGTTCAAGGAGTGCTTCCAGCCCAAATTGCATATACTGACTTCCATATAGATGCTATTCTGACTTGAAGGAAAAAAACGCTCTTTCTCAGTTAATGTCACCATTGCTTTGTGATTGTGGTGTTTCTTGTAAAGTGACCTGATCTATTCAGCAGCAGTTTTTTAAACACTATATCAGTTTGTTTAGTTTGTTTAGTGTGTAGTTTCTGATAGAGTGCAGTTGCACTGTGAGCCCTGTAGCAGTGGTGTATTGTGTCTCGTGTGAACACAGAAGAGTCGGCCTGTACAGTGCATGGTTTCTGGAATCCCTCCTACCCCATGGGAATGGCAATAGTGGGGAGCTGAAGGAGTGCAGCAGGTGAAACAAATAAGGACAATAACCCCCCCGCTCTCTGTTGGCTGCTTTTCCTCAGTCTTTTTTCCTCTCCCCATGTCTCACATCTTCTTACCTTCTTTCTCTCATCAACTCAAATCCACGTTCTGTTTTTCCTCAATGGCACTTTGTACCCTATTTTTTTTAATATATATTTATATTTTATATAAATATTTTATTTACATATATTAATCACAAACACTCTTGACACAGGTCCTTTAGATTAGATATACTGAGCTGGACATTTTACAGTTGAAAAATCTACTTGCCAGCACTCTCTGGTGTACTGCAATTTCTTGTTATTTATCAGCTGACACTGATACCAATATGTCTGCATGTTTTGCTTCAGAGATTGGTTGATTTGTTATTACTTTCTCCACTTCTGGGCCCTTAATCAAGCAAATTGTACCTTGTAGTTGGTTCATTACCTCACCATACTCCAGTCTTCATTCTTTCCATGCGCTTGTGGATGGTGGTACTCATCAGGAGGGGTGTGAAATCCATTCCGAGCCTGAGCATGTGTGCTGGTTTATCCTGCTGAATGGATGCCATCTGTAGCTTAAACCTATACTGTACCCAACCTCGAGCCCTCCAGACCCCATTCCCCCAACCTCCCTCTCTCCACTCACCTTCCCATCCTCATCTACCTTCTTCTTTTCCAGCCCAGCATCTTAACAAATTCCCACACTGACATTGGCTGTTGAAATAGATGTGATAATACGAGGATGCCTTCCCCGAAGGACACCTGACTGTGACACTACAAGCAAACACTTTTGCATCAAAATGAAATGGAATGATTTGGATTTGACAGCTGCATTTATGGCAAGGCAGCTCATCTGAAGAAATATGTAAAGAGCTGATGTT
Source organism: Micropterus dolomieu (assembly GCF_021292245.1). Lineage (NCBI taxonomy): Eukaryota > Metazoa > Chordata > Actinopteri > Centrarchiformes > Centrarchidae > Micropterus > Micropterus dolomieu. The sequence continues at coordinate 2,756,959 of NC_060164.1, read as the reverse complement.
TTGCCGGCTCTAATGAAGGATGAAGCTATTTAGCTGTGAAACATTCATGTAAGGAAAGTTATTTTACTCAAATGATTTCCTGAATAATTACTTCTTTGAGCTCACAGTGATACAAAATATTTCCATCCTATACGTTACACATTCATACAGAAATGTTCATGTGCACTCCCGCAGGTTTGAATTCAGCATGATAAAACATCCGTTATTTATAAGTACACTGAGCGTAAAGTATGTCCATCCATCACAGAGGGGACAGCAGGCTGTGAAATACATTAAGTGGACGTTGGGGCCCGGCCAGCTCCCAGATGGAATAATGTGGCCTCTGTGCAAAGTATGCAGCATAGAAAATACATTTTATGTACAGGATAACAGGTGCAGAGCAGCACAGTGGCTGGCAGGCTCTGGCTCAGGCAAGGTTTGGTGATGAAGTCATGCTGTTTGAATGCACCTAGTTTAATTTTACTTGCTCTGCTTTTTAGAGGTCAATTACAATTCTGCTGAAAGGAATCGTCTTGACCTTTGGTCGAATCAAAGTTTTATTTTTTATTTTTTATTTTTTTTGGAGATGAAAGGTCTGTTATTCCAGAGGCTTTCTCTCCGGACAGGAATAGAATTCTTAGAAATCTAAGCAGCAGAGGCTGATATTCTACATTTTAGTTATGGGTCTGGATCGTGTGACCAAGCAAGAAGCTGTCAGGGATTGGCGAGAGTATCATGAAATAAAAGGCTGCAGGACAGAGGCAAGTTGGCTTTCTTTCTCTTGGCCTAGTCAGTAACATTGCTGTGTCTTGTGTTATCACACTTTATTGTGGTTTGGCTGTGTTAGAAAAGTTGTCGACTTTAGCTTTTGATCATAAGGTAAGTGTCGCTTTTCTGATTCTAGCAGACGTCACCTAAATGCGATCTGCTTGTCAGCATTTGCATTCACGGCTCTGATTAAAAATGGTTTTCCTCAAGTGGACTGATCTGGTCAGATTGTCACTTCCATTTACGACAGCGGTAAATTACACTCTGAAATGGTAGGATATTTGTGTTCATTTACAGACTCTGTGCTTTGACCAACTCTTCCTACAGAATTAATCTGATCAACTTCAAATATTGGCAGTAACTTAAAAAACTATGCAAAGTTAAATTGCATAGCTTTTCCATGTTTTGATGTTTTACAATTTGTCCCTGTGCTACCTCTGCTCCACATCTTCAGATAATTTCACATGTATAGTCATAGTTATTGTACCACCTAGGAAGGATCTGAGCCACACCATCTCCTCTCCACCAGAGAGACCAGAAGAGAAGATAGGCCACACAAACACACAACCTAAAAAAGGACCAAAAAACACAGTGAGAGAGAGGCATGATAACATGCAAATTAGGGAGAGAGGGGGGAAAGGGGAGAGGTTGAATCTCTTGGGGGACAAAGATCTTGATCAAGGACTGGATTAAACGCCCACCTCTAGCAGTGTTTCCCATTAAGTGTGTCCAGTCTAATTTGCTCCACCATAGTTTCAAAATGAACCAAAAATATTTTTATGCATCTCATAACAACATTACAGTCCTCTAACGTTGTGTTTTGTGAGCTCTGCTCCGCGCTGCTGTAAGCTCGCTCACACACTTTGGCATCCGACTTGAGACAACCAATTTTCTTTTGAGATAACTAAGGTAATGTTAACTGTCTGTTTCTGAGAAGGCAATTAAGCTAGCCGCGCCTAAATCTGGCGTGTACACGTATTAAAGCCTTTATGGTAAATCCACTGAAATGGATCAGTGCGAGCTGACAGGCAGGTTAGCGACTTTATCCTGTCCTTTTCTCACTTTACAAAGACAAGTGTAGTATGAGACTCTGACCTGAAGAGAGGCTGTGAAGTCTTCATATTACGCGACATGAGAACCACATACAACATTATTTCTCAAATTGAGTCGGACTTGATAAATTTTGCGCGAGGATACAGATGTGACAACATCCACTTTTCAAAATAAGGTGTCTATACAGGATGGAAATAAGATTAATTGGATTATATTCACAAAAAGTATAAAAAATATTACCTACATGTGTCCAATAAAAGTAAAAAAAAAAACAACAAAAAAAATGTTAGGGAAATTCTATTTTTTAATCTATGATTTAGGGTTGCTGGAAAAATCATAAATACATTTCTTGACTTTTGTTGCTGTTTCATCACCATTTATAGCTATACAGTGGGTTTATGATTAAATAGTTTACTAGAGCACAACATTGTTTACAAGAGTGCAAAGTTCTTCATAGAAAGACTCCGAATTTTGCACCAAATTAATGCATTTAACTTTAAAATGTACAAAATTTTCTTCCGGGTGAGCATGCCCCCGGACCGCCCAAGTCTACCCACCATAGTCTCTTAAAATCCTAAGCGCTCTCACAATTCTCTAGTGACGGTGCTGCAGATGCGGCACGCACTGACAGACAGGAAACTGCGCAGGCCCTCTCATTGCTGCTTGCAGCTTTAATTGCCATTATATTTTGACTGAAATAAATAAGTAGCAGATATTAAATTTGGTACTTTTCTGAACAGGCAATGCAAAGGCATCTTTTGATTGACTTAGTGATTGATTGGGCATTATGGGCTTTAATGTGCCTGTAAGGCTATTCGTTCTTCGTTTCTTCCTCCTTGAACCATCCAGTAGGAGTGTTCTTGTAAATACAAATGCAAACTATATTCCATGTAGCCCTTTAGGAAATGCTCTCCTGCACTGGCCATTACAGCCATCCTCCCAAGCATTTTAGAAAAGTTTTAATTTCTCTGGGGCTTTCAAATTGCCTGTTTAGGTTGCGCAGGGCATTGTTCCAAGCATCTATAAAATACCACTGTGGCCCAATAAAATGACCATATGGAGGTCCATAGCATTGTTCCGTCCTAATTGCCTCCTTCTACAATTGTCAGTTTCATTCAGGAGAATACAGGGACCAAGGGCAGAAAAAGAAGAATGAAACAGGTGGGGACTGAGAGCTGACATTCATGAAATTCTCCTGATCGATGTATAAGAATACTGTCATGCAAGACTTTGTTCAGCAGATGAACCGCAGAATTCTCCCCGGATTTCATTTAGCTTTGCTGTTCTTGTTAAAGCGTTGACTCTCCCCTCAGCACAAGGAGCCTCGGCATTGCAACCAAGGACCCTGACTCTTAATTTTAGCAGCTGAAGAGGTCAGGATCAATAACCATCAGTGTTTGGTGTTGAGCCACTGCATCTGTCAAAGGGGGATTCACCCCCTCCTACGTTTGCTGTTCCCCCTCTGCCTGCACTATTGCGCCTTTTTTATAGAAGGTGTAATTTTGTTATGTCCATTTTCAGGGAAAGCTTGTGAACCGTGTCAGTATCAAAATTGAGATTTTTTCCAAATTTAGGATCCCTATTAGTTATTAAATCTACTTCCAGGGGTCCACACGAGACAAGACAGACAAGACATTCAAACATCACATAATAGACACTATGTCAGCAAAACAGAGTGAAAAAATAAGAAAGAATAGTGTTTATCATATATTCATAGTGTCAACAAATATTAGTTAGTAAGAGAGAGATGCATAGGATAAATAACTGAGATCTGGGTGTATGTGCCATGCACACAGATTTCTTGAGAACAGCTGGACAAGATTGTTTCTTCAGAGGTTTGTTTTGCTGCTGATGCATTCATTTCTGTCACTATTGAATTGTGTCACCACTATTGCATATCTGTTTAGTAGTATAAAAATCTAAAAGTGCTGTTATACAACCACTGGCCAGGAATCATACGTCCTTTAACTACGTTTCTTTTTTTATTAGCAAGAGACCAGGAACAAGTGAAATCAAAGGCGCAGAATCTGTAAGACGATATAGATTGATCAGAGCTAAATGGACCCATGCGGGGAAATTTAAACTGTGGTGCCTAACACTTTACTGAACCTGATGTTTCAGAAAAGTTTATCTATCTTGTCATAAAGCCTACCAAGAAATAATGTTAGCTGACACTGCAAATGTCATGAATAATGCAGGAGATCTAAAAAGGTCTTGTACCGTAATATTTCACAACACATTTTTTCCCCCAAATCCTTTAACTTTTTTATCTAACAGTAAAGGTCCCTGCATGTTCTGGTGCACATACGTACTACCATGGTCCATCTTACATGGCTATAATGATAGTTTATACAAACTGCTTAACACATGTGTTTAGCCAGAATTATAGTTTAAAACATTCTAAAAGGTAACACAACTAACAATATCAATAGTTCCTCTATCTTGTTTTTTTGGAACCAGACACCGGACATGACCATATTTTGATGAAAGGGAGACTTACTTTGTCTTCCCCAGAGTCACAGTCCTGATTGGAGCTGCTGTAAATCACCTTGTTACTGTATTCCCTGTCGCCAAGCTGGCCTGCATGAGGTTCAAAGCTCTGTGCTAGCAGTATAGACAAACACCAACACTCACCCCTGTACTCAGAGCTCCCAGTCCAGTTAGAGTTTGCTAGTAGGACTGCTAACTGAGCCACCATTTAGCAGCAGGGCACTGGTAAATGACTTCCGTGTTTCAAGTGAAAACGTCTGTAAGATATAATACAATACACATTAGACTAGCAGATTCAGTTCACATCCTTTTGTGATTTTAATAAATCAACAGCAAATGAGTTGCCTAATACAGTGGCTGAAGTATTAGTATTTCTTTGTGAATCACTTCCCCCTGCCTTCAAAACCATGATTATCATCATAATTACTGTGGCAGCCCTAAACAGTAAATTTATCTTTCTATTCTTAAATCTGTACCTCCAGTTTACTGTTGCCTGGAGGTCTGGCTGTAAATGTCTTTTTTAGGATGGGAGACGCCAAGACACTTCATGTTGATTTATCACCCATCTGTATATCTGTATATGTTTTGTGTGTCAGCCTGATGACAACCTGAAAATGGTTTAGGGTTATTTTTATAATTGCTTTTTTATTACTGTATATTTTCTGCTACATAGCAGAAAGTAGTCACAAACTAAATTTCACAATACAATTTATTTTGTATCGTCTTCTAAAAGAAACAAGAAGTGAGTTTTCTGACTTATGACATTTTGCGGGAAACAGCGATGGCGATAGGTGAAATTAGCAGAAAAGTGGTTGGTCAAAATTGCAAGTTGCCCTGAATTCACATGTATTTATTAGGAGTCCAACCCTGAAGTGGGCTGGGAACCCATGAATGCAAGGCATCGCGGTGCCCAGTACCAGTGAAGCGGCTGGGAACCCTATTGTTTTCGCTCAGATTTTTATGTATTTTTCAATTCTTCCGTGCATAAAACTGATACTGCGGCCTACACCGTCACTGCTGGGGACGGCAAACTCACAAGGTACGTTCACAGCCCCAAGAGTACCTCAGGCGCAAAAATCCGCACACTTCTGCCTTTAGGGGGCGCTAAAGGCAAGGTCAACGCGTTTGGGCTTGGAACTCCCGCCTACAAAGGCGTATATAAAAAACCATATATCCATGCGTTCGGGGGATCAATGTGAATCTTGTGGTATATACCACGCCCATTTCCACCTAAACTTTTTTTTCGCTACATTGCGAAAACTGAAAAATCTATTTTAATGAACTCCTCCGAAGTCGTAAGTCCAATTGACACCAAACTTGGCACGGATAATCTCTGGACCAAGCTGATGAAAGTTTGTAGAGGAAATTTTGATCCGACAAAAAATGTCGCAATTATATGCTAGCAAACGTTTGCGAAAAACACTACTAACAGGAAATTATGTCATATCTTCGCTTTGGAATGGCCGATCGACACCAAATTTGGAGCATTAATGTGGGACGGCCCCTGAGGGCCTGTGCAAAATTTGGTGCAACTTGCCCCTAGGTGGTGCTATTTAATCCAAGAAAATAGTTGCTCTATAACCAAAAGTCACACTGACATGAAACCTAAGCTGAATTCTTCAGCATGGTCCCCTTACTACAGGCACCAATCTTCACCCAAATATGCCCATAGGTGGCCCTGTTATTGCAGATTAAAGACGTCAAAAAAATCCCATTGATTTACATGCATTTTATATCTCCATAACCACAAGTCCGATTGACACCAAATTTGAGTCAATTGTCCCCCTGGGGCCTTGATGACACCTGATTGCACTTCGGCCAAAAGGTTGCGCTATAATCGAAGCTCAAATACCTCATTCATTTCAATGGGATTTTCAACCAATGGACATTTTGCCGGATAACTACGGCTCACTACATTGCACATTCATCAACCTTACGTCTACGTGTTTGGGGGATGCTGCTGATTCCAATGGTATAGGACGCGCCAAAAAACAGCCAAATTATAACCTAACACATTTTTGCGCAAACGCTAAACACAGGATGTCATGTCACATCTTACATTTCAAATGTCCGATCTACACCACGCCTGATTATATAATGTACGTCTATATAAGTTATGTGAGCTTTGCAGAAAGATGTTTGGAGACTCCACATTGAAATCTTTGTATGTTGTCAGTTGAGATGGTCTGGTTGGCTGTAGATATTGTTTGTGTTTCATTTCTTGATGTTTCTGGACAATAAGGTGTGTCTGCAGCTTAGACCCATCTCCTGCTGTTGCTCTCTGTGTTCTAAGCCCTTTCTGCTCCAGTGCCAATAAATGTGCATGTGTTAAAAGATGGCTTCTGTTTTGTGGTGAGCCGGACTCATCCCGAGATGCTCTCCTGGGGGCGTAGGTTCACCCCTGCCTCCTCTCTTGCTCATTGCTGGGGTCATTTAGAGACGTAATCCACACATGGCTGGATACTCACTTCAGCTCCAAGGAAAAGATGGAGCTCCAGCATGGTAAAGGTAGATAGGATTAGGCTCATGGTGAATCGTAATGGGCTCATTTTACAAACCTCTTTTTTTACCAATTAAGCTGAACTTGAGTTGGACTTGTACGCACTCTGAAATCAGGACCCAGCCTTTGGATGGCAACATGCACGCCTGGCTGAGCCGATTTAATCCTGTGTTTTTTTTTTTTTTATTTTGGTCAATGTCAGCCAGAGGTTAACCTGGTTATAGAATGATTGTCTCACCATGGCTGCAGCCATCGTTATTTATTTCACTTCACTCCACAAGCCTGGAGATTGAGTTGAAGTACAGAGGCTGTATTTAGACTTTATATAAGAAGATTGGTAGTGGCCACTGTCAGCACTGTGTTCACCGATGGCCAGCCGGATCAATACAACACAATTGAGTTTTCCAATCTGTGGTCTTTGGGAACGCAGCCATGGCACTTACAGGATGATCGCCACTGATGAAGTCTTCATCAGGATCTATTGACAGATTCATTTGAGCACCCTCCTTCCACCCTTACTACACTGTAAAGTAATGGGACACAAAAACCCTCTTTAAAAAGTTTTCTGGCAGCTGATGGACAGATCAAACCAACAGAGCTGTCTCACTCTCTGAAGATAACACTGATTTTTATTTTATATATTTATCTTTCACGGGGAAAACTGTTTATTTTTTGTGCAGCTGTTGCTAAATTTACACTCAGTGTCCAAATCTGCTCCAACCTTTCAGATTGAACAATAACTCAAATATAACACCAGAAAAAATATTTAATAAAGCAGGAAGAAAGAGATTTGCTTTTGCAAGCAAGGCCGACCTGGTGTGTGTAAGGCCGACCCAGGGGCCAATAATGGACTGTGTAACCTTCCAAATTATTTCATATTTGATTTCTAAACAAACCGCAGGGGTATTGGATATCACATGCTAATGCACGGCAGTCACATGTGCACTTTTGGAAATTGGTTGGACACTCCCCGCTTTTGATGTCCAAGTTGTTTTTTCTCGTCTGGAGTGGAGCTGCTCTTAAGAAAGCCATAATCCTCACGCTATTGCTGTGGCAAGCACTCCTCTGCCACAACATTTCACAGCGGCGTGCGTGACTCCACTAATTTTCTCCCTTGTTGTTTTACCTGTTTTGTATTTTTGCTTCCCCCGCTTGACCCCCTTTCTTTCTGAATTCTCCAGAGAAACGATTGAAGTCAGGGCCAAAGGTGGTTTCCCAGAGTGGAATGGCCCAGCAAAGCTCTCTTTTCTGTGAACTGATTACAGAAGATCTGCTGCATCTCACACTGCAGCTGGATTTAATAAACTGTTATATTCAGTTGGTGTGGCTTAATAATAGTATTGCTGATTATTATGGTTTGCTTCTAAAGGCTGATATTTTACTGTGGTCAATTACCTAATGGTCCGTTATCTGAGGTCTTTATTAATTATTTTTATTTAAAAGGTTAAGGGATCACCAAATTGTAGTCAGACGGTAGTAAGTTTACAGTGGTAAAAATACAGTGGTATTTTTAGTCATTTTTGGAGCAAAAGACCTTCCACAGAAATAGACAAAAGTAAGTTTCTTCTTCTTAGCTGGGGATGTCTATTCTGGCAGCTGAACAAATGCGATGATGTCCATTACTGCTTGCACACACGCACATTGCCCTGACCACCCCCTTGGCAGGATGCTTAGCAAGTATGATCCACAATACCAGAATTGATCAGCATTGTTTTGTGTCTGATGGTGATAAGGGCATGTCCCAGGCCTTACCGCTGTACAGGTGTTAAATAATCAAGATGCAGGGTGGAAATAAGTGATCTTTACAGGTGTTGTTAGATTACATTTTTGACCTTTGGAAAAACCAGGTTAGCTGTTTTCCCTTACTTCATGTCTGTGTTATCTTGAGGTACAAAAGTATTTCCCTATATCAGCTTCTCTAAACTGACTTCTCTCTCTTCCCATCTGTTGTCCCACTTTCTTAAACTCTTATCCCTCCTATCTTCTTCCTCTCCATGTTAGAATTACAATATAATACACATCCCTCCAGCTCTCTCTAAATCTTTTATTAAATCTTTTTTAGTGTATCCTTCAGAATTGTAGTTCGGATCAGGTCAAGGTATCTTGAACTAAATATTCTGTAATCTCGACACATGTGGGTGTACCATAACTTTATTTAATATTTATATACATTTGATTTTTATATAATAAAACTGATAGGTCTAGAGTTGCCATGAGCTCACAATGTGTGTTTACTTGACTGACTTTTGTGGGTGTCTTTCTCCTTCTTTAGAACTCTCCAATGTTGAACCCAACGTTTTTCTAAGGCCCTTCCTAGAAGTGGTCCGCTCTGAAGACACCACTGGACCAATCACAGGCCTCGCTCTTACCTCTGTCAACAAGTTCCTTTCCTATGGTCTTATAGGTAAGAAATCTTGACATTGTCGATGTGTTTTTGTACAGTTTCATCATAAAAATATAACAAACATCTAATTCATGTTGTCAAAAGCACATGGCCCTGCAGCATTTTCATAGGCATTGTTTGCAGTTTAAGTTTTGACTATCATCTTCATGCATGTACTAACAGTACCAGTCAAAAGCTCGATAACACTAGCTGAAAGCATTAAGTGGTGAAAACCAGCATGGTTCCACCAGAAAATGGCACATGAACATGATAGGTAGACATAAGTAGAGCACATACCGCAGCATCGCTTCAGGACTCTGGACCGCTACCGATGTGTGAAATGATATCGTGTCTTACGGAGGTAGCCAGAGTAGTACTGTTTTTTGCAAGCCTTTTCACTGGCAATAGCCTAGTCAGCAAGGCTACTGTCATCCTCACCTTAAACATCACAACGCTTCCTATCATCTTAGCACTCTCGAAAGTTCTGTCTTTTCTGTTGAGAAGCTACGTTTTGTGTCCAGTTCTCATCAGGTCAGTTCAGGAATGCCAGGAATGGTCTATTCTCGTCATTGATGCAGAAGAAGGCCTCCAAACAGTCTGGACTGCCTGTTCTCATTAGCCTCATCATTGAAATATGGCTCAGTGTCTGCAAGTTATTTTGTTAAGTGTAAAATGATCATGAATCACCACAGGAACACAGCACAGTGTTTAAAAAAGCCACTGACCTTTAAACAACCATAGGCTTTACAATTTCATGTTGGAATTGAAATTTCTTTAAAACAAAATGTCATGATGTGTAAGTGAAACAATCTCTGGAACAAAGATTCAGGATTTTTGGATGTTCATTCAAACTGATGACCAGCAGTAGTCAATGCTTTCCACACTGATACTGTGGTTCCCAAGAGTAAAGTAAAAGACACATAATCTCTGTTCGAAGATCATGTCAGAGCCTCTGTCTGTCACTCCCAACCTGACACCAGCACCCTTAATCCCTGCCACCATTATCCCGACACCATCTCACCACCACCAGAATCTCATCAGCACTGTTCTAAGGGGGGCACACCATGGTCGCTCTCAGTGCAACGGCTCTCACTCTCCACTTTCTTTAAAGATAGGGTAGTTTGATAACATTATTGACCCTGCTGCATCTCAGTTTGACTTTTGTTCCAACAACACAAAGTCTCCAGCAGCCCTCACATGCCTCTTGTTTTACTAGCCATGCATTCACTTTTTTCTTGTAGTGGGGTTGGGCTGGGACTATGAGCATTGCAATCTTGAATCTTCAAAGAGTATCGAAACTTGATCTGAAGAATGTGTCAGAAACTCCCAGATGAGACCAAAGACATTTATTCAGGGAAGTGTGTAAAATTTAGATTTTCTAGGTGAGTTGTAGTGTACCAAGCAGTCATTTTAAGTCATCTGTATAGCTGCAAAGTATAGCACAGCTTTCCAATGAGGCTTTAAAAAACATTTCTTCTTAAATAGTTCCTTGTTTTGTCCTGTGGACAATTTTGGTTCGAAAGGACCACAGGCATTTTGTTCTTGCAGAACAAAACAAGTTTATGTGTTTTAAAAATACATCGAGAGGTGAGCGCTGCATTATCCTGTTTGTCACTCATAGTTGCCACATTGTATCTGGGTATTTTCCTTGTTTGACAGCTGTAAGTCACAGTAAAAAATATGTGTATATGTTTTATTTCCTAAATCAAGATGAGATAGGTAGGTATGTTATTTTTAATTTGCATGAGTTACCCGTAATTGTAGTTCAATGCAAATCATGCAGTAATACATTATATTAGTAATAATACATTATATTAGTTAAAATAACATTGATTACAAACATGTTGACAATAGAATCATATATCTTGACTCTTCAAGGGAATGTGTGAAGGCTGCAGTGACTATTCATCAGTGCCTGCCAAAAAGTTTTTTTTAAGCTAAAATCAGACCTGAACTTAGTTTATAGCAAACTGTCATTGTCTTCATGCGAGCTGAGTTGATATGATTGGTAAATGGCCATAAAATACAACAACACTGGTCTTGTCAAGTACTGCCATCTCCTGGCTAGGAAAAAATACAAAAATCTGACTTTGAGTCTTGTTTGAACATTTTTCATGGCTATGGCTAGATTCTTCAATTCTGTAACTTAACTCATCTTCAGATCTATTAATTTTATCGACCTGCAGGAAGACATGCTGTCTGATGGGCGTCTGTAAGTGGACATGATGTTGCTACTGCACTGTGATATTTGCTGTTTCATGTTCCACTTTGAGTTGCAAGCTTTCAGCAAAGATTGGAGTGTGTTGACGTTTAGGGTCAGTTTAGGTTTGCTCATCATCCCTCTCTTAATCTGCAATGAGAAAACCACCGCCTTGTGTTCTTTATCCTGGGTATTGTGATGAACGTGATCCTCCCCTTCAGTGTCACCCTGAACATTTTCCCCCTTGTCCTGCCAAAGTGTCCCCACACTAGGGCCCAAGGGAAAGGAAATCGTCTCCCACACACACCCACTCATTTCACTCACGCATTTCATTTAGTGTGAGGCAATTCCTCTCAATCTGTGGCCTGAGGTCTACTGGCATGGAGTGAGAAGTAAACTAAGCTTCGGTGCTGACAGATATCCAGATCTTTGCTCTATCCTCTCTTTTCCCACTGCTCATCTCTCCTCCTCTGTTCTTCCTTCGTTCTCCCTGTTTCTCCTGCCCAGTAGTCAGCAAAGCCCCTCACTGTTCTGCTAGCAGCTGCATGGTCACTAGCCCACATAGGGCTCAGAGCAAGGCTCAGCTGAGGCTTAAGCTGCAGCCACTGCCAGAAGAGATGAGCTTAGAGTACAGCTGTAGCCTGCCTTTGATTTTTGTTGAATAAATTGTTAATCTTGAATAAAATAAAAAACAAGTATATAATTACCATGAGCAGCAACACTGTAGTTTAAGAAAGAAAAGAGCAGTACTCCATAGACAAAAATCCCCATCACCCTTACAGGGCTCAACAAAAAGTGAAATGCCACATCGGGCAAGTAAATCTAGCCACTAGATTTCCATTGCCAATTAATTAACCATTGTTTCGGTGTAATTCAATATGACGCTGCAGCTTCTCCCCTGTTGTCTATGTCAGAGCTGAGCTCATCCACATATTTGTCTTTTTCTGACCCTTTGCTGAAAAAAACCTTGAACCCTGCCTCTAAGCAATTTTAAGCAATGTACTGATAAAACTGAAGCACCAACAGGTTTGAAAGCAGTTTATGCACCTAACAGTAATAAAACACTTGTGAGAAGGAACATGTAAACTATATATATATATATGTGTATATATATATATATATATATATATATGTGTGTGTATATATATATGTGTGTGTATATATATATATATATATATGTGTGTGTGTGTGTGTATATATATATATATATATATATATATA